>NW_021145185.1:78992-115601 GCF_900634775.1 Gouania willdenowi
ACCGTAGAGGATTTACCAACATTCCAAACAAAAATAAAAGCTTCAGTGCACCCGAGAGGACGTACGACTTTCCAAACCAAAATAAAAGCTTCAGTGCCACCCTAGAGGACGTAACGACTTCACAAATAAAAAAATAAAAGCTTCAGTGCCACCGTAGAGGATTACCAACATTCCAAAACAAAAATAAAAGCTTCAGTGCCACCGTAGAGGATTTACCAACATTCCAAAATAAAAACAAAAGCTTCAGCACCAGTGTAGAGGAGGTTACTCAAAATAAAAGCCTGATAAAATCTTAGTAGCGTCTTGCACTTTCCCGCTGAACTGCTGTGATTTGATTTTTAATGTAGTACTTAACAGCCTTCCAGGTTCTTGTCTTTAACTCTTGTGGTGAGGCCTTGATGCAATCCACACAGTCTGCTTTCCCGGAACTTTGCCGAATCTAGGAACACTTTAGAGTCTTTTCCACTGCACGCACTTCTAATGGTGTCCAACTCCTCCTCTTTGAGCTTTCTAAGACAGGAGGACAGAAAAAAGATAATCAGATCCATAGACTACAGAGCCAGTGTCACTACAGCTCATTTAAAAAGACTCACATTCTAGGAATGTCAAAGATTTCAGTGACCTGCAAGCTTCAATAATTAACCAAATGTATAATTACAAACAATGTCCTTAAAGCTGGTATCTTGATAAATGAAAATAGCACAAAAACTAAAATAATTTACACCAGCTGCTGTACTTGGTGATGTAGTACTAGACCTGATTTTTCTTCCACAAATTCACCAATACTAGATACTACTCAAAATAATAAGAACAGGGCAGCAAGTTCACAATATATAGGTAGGATTTTTGTAGTTGTAGCGCCACCATCTTGTTTGGCATTAACAATCTTATTTCTTATTTTGTTTAATAAAAAACATACAGGAAGATAAATCAACCAATTTACATAATGTGTTTCAATAACAGTAATAATGCCTACCTAGTGGTTGTGTTGAAAAAGGTAATGGGTAAACTGTCCAGACTGTGCCATACCTGTAACAGAGGATTCATCTCGCTGTGCTCGGTTGCATCTTTGGGTTCCTAAGAGAGAATAAACCACAAAGAAACTTGATTAAAACCTAAGTCAGCCTAAAACTCTACCATCCAGCTAAAACAATCCCACAATTTGAGGTATAACCATTAACTGTATAATATCTATGGACAGACCATCCGTAGGTTTGTGAAGAGTTTAACTGAAGCCAAATGGGAGGTTCCCATTGTCGCCACTTTGGCAGCATCACACGTCTCGTCACTCTTGGAAAATACAAAAATGGGCAAAGAGGGAGGGCTGTCAGCGGGGAGACGGAGGATTGATGCCTCGCTGTCTGTAGCTAAGAGCTAACCCGGAGCTAACAAATGTAGCCGAGCTAAAGCTAAGGCGCGAGTGTTAGCTGACTAAAAACAAAGGTTGTGCTTCTCTGCTCCCCTCTGCCTCTCCTTGCCGCCGGATATTTGTGCAACCAAAATAACAGTCAGGATGTTAATAATAATAATAATGCATCAGTTTTATATTGCGCTTTTCAAGACACCCAAAGACGCTTTACATTACTGGATGCACTATTCATTCACTCACATTCGTACTTGGTGATGGTAAGCTAGCTAGCTAGTACTAGCGTAGCCACAGCTACCCTGGGGCAGACTGACAGAAGCGAGGCAGCCATTCTGCTCCATCAGCCCGTCTGACCACCACCATCATTCATACTCATTCATGCACCAGCGATGTTTTTACTGGTAGGCAAGGAGGGGGAAGTGTCTTGCCCAAGGACACAACGACAGATTAATTTGCCGGGAGCGGGGATCGAACCGCCTATCATTCGATCATTGGCCAACCTGCTTTACCAACTGAGCTAAAATGCCGCCCCATGTTGTTTCATTTGCAAAGATGCACCAAAAAATCTCAATATCTCGTCTTGTTTATAGTATCGAGATATATCGTATCGTTGCCCCTGTATTGCGATATATATCGTATTGACAGATTCTTGCCAATACTCACCCCTATTTAATAGATTACGTTTTTTGTAAAAGTATGTACACAAGTGGGAAGAACAGCTGATGTATGAAATACCTTCTTCAGAGTCATCCGTTATAGATGTCACAGTTTGTCTCTTTGCTTCAGAGGGTCCTGCTGAAATAATGCAGCACTGTTAATTCGTAAATGTTTACTTTTTCTACGAGATTCTAAAGTTAACAGTAGCAAGCATAGTAGAGAGAAATACCTTCAGCATCATCACAGTCTGACTCGACATGGTGTGGCCTTCTTGGTGTGGAGGATGCTGTTAAAAAAAAAAATCTGTTTTAATATTTCTCTGTGTACATGAAAACAGGGAAGATTATAGGGTGCATGGGTTTGTGGGATACCTGAGGACAGGGTGTCCTCACCACACTCAGAGGAAGGCGTCTTTCTATTCCTCCTGAGGATTCTTTAACAAATCAGACAATTATTAACTCACTAAAGTTGTCTTAATGGTCTTTGAACATATTCTAGTAACAAAGTGGGTCATCCGTTTACACCTCTCCATAAAAGACATGTGTTGTGCAGGACAATCACCCAGAAGAAAGACTTAAATGTTAAAATCACCTGAGGATGGACGTCTCAACAAGAGTCCTTCTCCGTCTCCATGTCTGAGACCTCACTGTCCCCAGCTTCTAGCACTTGCTCTAAAATCAGGTATCAGAAAGTGTGAAAAACATTTGTTCTGAAATAAATGTAAGTATAAACTGAATATAGGTCATTACCATTAGGACTGATGTGAATTTGGTCCAGGCTCATTCCCTTGAATTCTGACAATCGTCCTTGTTCTAGCGCACACAGCACTTTGCTGACTTTAGCCAACTCCATAGTTCCTTCAGGTAGTCTATAAAACTGTCTATGGACCCGAATGTCGTGGCCAGAAAATTAGCCATAATGTCCATCTCGTGATCCTTCAGGTTCAGGACTGTTGACAGTGTAGAGATCTGCTTCCTCAGCTTGGTTGAGGAAAGAGTTTCAGGATGTTTGGCTCCACATTCCTTTGCAATCAGTCTGATGGCATCTGATCCCCTCAATGAGTCTCTGCTTCAGGTCTTGAGAAGAAAAGGGATTTTCATCAGGAGTGCCACAGGCCCTCCGATATGCAACCAATGCTTCCATTGAACTGAGCATGTCTGGTGTCAGAAGGATGGGAACTTTCCTGTTCCTCTTCCCCCTTATTTCAATGCGTTGAAAATGTTGACAAAGCTTTTGCTCCAAAGGGGGAAAAGTCCTTCTGCCAGATCAGAGTGTACTCCTGTGGTGTCTCTGAGGGTAAAAGCACTCAGTGGCATCTTTGACACCTCACCCTCTCTCCTGCGGTTGAACAAGATGACCTCACAAAGAGTCAAAGTAGCTAGCTTGGACCAGTTTCTCTTATTTGGATCCTTTTTAAGTGTTTTTTGGTACTCTTCCCTACACTTATCAAGATGCATGTGCATCATCTTCACATCTTCAGTGAAGGGGAGAAGACTGGGGGTGGTTCCATTTAGCCTCTCTTAGAGTTTGTAAAGCTGGTTCATTGCTGTGTTTGCGAATCAAGTGCCGTGCCATTTTATGGCAGTGCAGAGGACAGTACAGACAATAGCGTTTTTTTTGTAAACCCGAGCTCCATCTCTCTTTTTCTGGAGCCTCAAAACTGACATATTTCCTGAGTTTGTATCTCTTGAGTGCCCACTCTCTACTCTCTCACCCTGAGAAGGCAACTTGCTGGACACAGTCTTCCTACTGTAAGTCTTTATGAACTTCTTTCGTCTTTTCAGTTTCACTGGTGACGCCTTGCTTTCAGGATCACATGATACATCTGAACTGCTCTCATTTACTGAGTCTTTTGAGGGAAAGTAGTCATCCCCACTGCCCTCATTTGTTGAGTCTGTTGATGGACAATATTCATCTCCACTGCTCTCCATGCAGCTCTTAGAGGCTTCTGACTTAGCAGGTGTCTTGGAGAGTAATTCCAAAGATTCGTAGGTGAGCTGAAAACATAAATATAACATCCGCTAAATTTTTGTCATAAATAATAACCAGGCATGAATCTCTAACACTGTGAGCCCATTGTCAAAACTGATAGTGAAACTTTGAGTGTCATGGTGTTAAGCGTTACTGTCTAGAGTGTTAACAGCAATAAGGTTAAATAGAGGATGATAGAAGAAAAATAATGCATACAAACTTACAAATACGCTGTCAGTTCTTTCCAGTGGTGGAACTTCTGGGTCAACACTGACAGAGCTTGAACTTTCAGTTGGAATTTTCTCACTACTGGAGCTTGTTTCCTTTGTTGGAAAAATGACAATATAAATATCCATAATACAAATATGAAACATAACCAGTAACTTCCAGGGCATTTGTTCAATGAGGACAATACTGCTCCTCAAGTACTGCTGGGACCAAATGATTTTTCTGAACTCATTTGACATAGACCTGCACATTATGAGAAACTGCAAAAAAGCAGATCAGGTGGTTGGGATTTTGTAATAGTTTCAGAAGCATAAGGTTTTGCTGCTAGTTCCAAAGTAATGTGACAGGCTGCAGTCAGACAGACTGAGTTTAATGACTGAGGGGCTAGCTGTACTGACCACATGACATACACAAAGCAGAAATCTGATTATCATTTTATAATAGGCCTGGGCAATAATTCCACAACAATATATATTGATCAATAGACATGTAGTTAAAAAGAAAACAAATGGGTCGATATAAAGTTCGATAGAAAAACAGTTTCCCTAACTTTTTCATTCTAGGCTATGATGTAGTTTAATACTACAGTCATTGCTTCCTCCCAACCAATAACAAACGCAGACCCAGGCACGCTCCGTCAGCAAGCCCCGCCCCTCTCAAACCCGAATGGAGAGCACATGCATTACAAAAGATTGTCGCTGCGAGGACAGGCGGAGGAAACTGTCCGGAAAAAAAGGTTTCAGTAGTTCACCAGCATGGCCATGTTTTGGTTTTTACAGCTCTGACAAAAAGCATCAACAGTTGTTTGCAAAATGTGCAGAGGATCTGAAAAAATTGCCTGGTGACCCAGTAATACATCGATCTTCAAAATGTTTTAAAACACCTGCAGCTGGAGAAAATCAAATTCACATTGAAAGGCCAGGAACATAAGTTTATTCAAGTTTGGCATCCCCTTCTTGATTTTATAGAAACTTTATTTACCCCGTTTTCTTTTTTTTCTCTTTTTCCCTGTTGTTGTTCTTTCTCTTATATATATATACACAATTTTGACAAGCGTTTTTATTTTTTTAAATCGATATGATTTTTTTTCCCCTATATCGTCCAATCCTACCTTTATAAAATCAATAAAGCTGGACAAGTGTGACAGCACATATAAGACAAGGTGTTTGAGGCTCTTTTACACTACTGAGGCTTAAGTGTCTATATTCTTGTTGTCAATACAGCTTCACATTCACTGTGGTATGATATTCTCAAATTTCCCATAGGGTATTCTCGTTGCTGCTGGTTAATAACAAGAGCTTCTGAATACTTACCAAACTGTTGCAAGGTGCCAGGACCTCAGGAGGAGATTCTGATGAGGACTTCTCTTCATGAGATCTTCCCGAAGGCTAAAAAGGCAGAACATACATGAGTGGCTATTTCTATTGTTTCTGATTTTGTTGTGTTCCACAGAATTAGCAGAATGCTGGCTAACTGTCGTTGTAGAAAGTTTTGGTGCCATTTGAATGAACTAGGGCTTAACATTACCTCTAAGAGTGAAAACCACTGACTTTGTTAGTCTCTCATTTGATTAATCTTACAACTCTGCAATCTACATCAAGGAAACCCTGATAGACTGTATTGACTCGTTTCTTGAACACGTGGTGTACGGTAGCACACTACTTGAGTATTTTGTGTGTGGATTGAACCTCTCTGAGCATACCCAGCTGTTGGAGTCTGGGATTAATTCAGATGACATCTCCTGTGATGACGTATTCTCCTTTTCTTGGAGTGGCAGTCCTGAGGACTAAAACATAAACACCTGTATTACTAAAAAACCAAAACAACAACAACAACAACAACAACGTACTGTGTAAGAGGCCCATTGAAAGAAGTTAATCTTTGTATAAAATTAATTCTACAAATGGTTGTATGAGCAATTAACTAGGGGTGACCCCGAATAGTCGTCGATTCGACTCAGATGACTGTGATTCGACGGCCAACCTCATTGTGTAATCGTTGCAAAATGGAGGTTAGGAAACAAAGATCATACCATTCTGGCAACAGCAGGGTGCTGAACATCTTATTCTTTATTTATTTGTTGTTCAAATAAATGGTGATAAAGCGTATTAGCAGCCTATAAATAATTCTGTTCAATATTGAAAATGATGTGTGTACATAATCAGTATATTCTTATATCCATGAAAAAAAAAAATCACCTAGGCCTACTACAGTTGCAAGATCCAATTAATTTGAGGCGAGCGTGCTACAGGACCAACAGAGCCGCATTTTGGCAGTGATTTCAACTTTACAGCAACTTATTTGCTCAAAATGTTACTAAAAAAGGCTTCAAAAGTATAGGAGCAAAAGATAAGATAAACATTTATTGTCCCACAATGTGAAAAAGGTAAAGGATGACCCAAGAGGAGAGGAGAGGAGATTTTCCAAGGCTGCCTTAATTGTAAACAAAGCGAGGAGCGCACTTCTTCCGCCCAACCTGAACAAGTTGGTTTTCCTAGAACAACTTCCAACGAGTCAGACAACAATAGGTGCAGTAAAACACGGCCCTTTCTATATGACAGCATTTTATTTTGGTCAGATCTAATTTTATTTTGGGACATTATAAACTTTACTTGGAGACTGTGTGGCAGGATGAATTAGGTGTTTGTGTTACCAGCCAATCAGCTGATAGTAGCGACATATTAATCTACTGCCTTGTGCTGTTAGTGCTTGGTACTACTATATGTCCACAATGTATAGCTTCAACCCTGCCGTTATTTTTGAGTGTTTCAATGAAAAAAAATCGGAGAGAAAAAGGTTTGAAACCCGACAACAGCAGTGAGCGTGAGCTGCTGCTGGGCATGAGCTGCTGCTGAACTCGGCAGAGCAGAACAGGAGAGAGAGAAACGGCAGGACAGATAGCGATTTTTATAATAAAAAACAAAATGCCCAGAGGAATTTACAGTGCAGATGAGTTGCGTGCACTGATGTTTGCCGATCATGATTCAGAAGGGGACGATCTGCCCTCTGATGATGATCACTCTGCAGCTGGAGGTGCACATACTGTCACAACTCACACTGATCAGAGTTTTCCGTTTTACTGAATTTACCTGCTCATATACAAATGAGATTAGCTAATTTACTCCTATCAGATTCCTGTTCATTTACTCTGAGGAGAGGATGAAAAAATGAATTGAAAAAATATCTACTCTGTAAATATGTTCAGAATTCTGTTTTACTGAAGTTTACCTAGTAAAATTTACTAGCAAATGTACTCCTGTCAAACCCCTGTTCTTATATGTTGAGCATGTGATTACAACATTTTTTTTTTTCTGTGTATAAATATGTTTAAATAAGTTTTACAGAAATATGGCCACCACCTGATGATGTCACAATATGCAAATAAGATGAGTAAATTTACTACCATCACAAACTCTAGGTCATTATGAATATTTTTATCATTTACACTAGTCCAAACGGAATATTTTCCTAAATAAACTCTGGCGCCTAGAGGGTTAACTACATATGACTACAGATGTGAATATCAAAGCTCTATCATCTTTACCTGAATGTGGTGTTTCTCATTCTCCGTGTACTTGGATAAGCACTTTTCATGATGGTCCTTCAGAAGCTGGAAGCGTGCAGAAAACCTGGCCAGAGATTTTCGTCTGAAGAACAGTCAGAAAAACATAACTGTCAGGGGAGAGCAGGTACTTGCACATTGTAACTAAGGTTATGTCTGATATAGCTGACAGGTGACTGCTTTATTTGCATCATTTATTGCATACAGTGCAGACTTCTGATATTAGCGACACATTGCTGGACTCAGCATATAAACAAACATGTAAGCCTGCAACAGGCCCTTGAAGGCCAAGTTCATTTTATGTTTAGCGCCAGGACAGACAAGTCATTTAAGGTTACTTTTCCAATATAACAGAATTATACCTTGATATTTTGGTAAATAGCCTCATATCATTTACCGTATTTACACGAGGCAGTCGTGTCAACTATTCTCCTCTGCGGATCAGGTTCTCCTGCGCATGCGCACACAAACGGGTGAGCTCACTCACCTGCGTGAAGCTGGCACCCCACCCCATGAATAACTCTGTGAAAACAGTCTCTGAAGTTTGTGCTGTGCTGAATAGTGTTTAAAAAAAAATAAAAATAAAAAAAAAAAAAAAAAAAAAAAGATTGGGCTGACTATTTTCAGTGAGTTTTGCGTGGGGTGCCAGCTTCACGCAGGTAGCACACTCCCGTCAGCGGGCAGAGAGCGTGCGTGGGAGGACGCGTGTCCGCTGAAAGTCAAAATCAGCATTTACGCAGAGTGAAAGAGTTCCGCAGCTCCACGTGACACAGCGCGACTCAGATAAGCTCCGCTCGCACTGCCAACGCACCCCCTAAACCCCACCGTTAAACAGCCTCGTCATGCAGATTAATAAAATAATTTTTGTTCACACAACAGTTCTAACAGTAATGGAAGAATTAAAACGAAATTAAAATATTTTATTGTTCCTCTCTTTCCGCACTCATTCTAAAATCGGTTTGTGTTTAAACACAGCCAATTACAGTGAAACCTGTGAAATATCAGCAAACTGGTCCGATTTTTGGAAAAAGAAAAAACAAACATTTTCTAATGAGAAGTTTGCTCGTAGCATTAGCGACCGACCATGCTAGTTAATATAAAAACTAGTGAGCTTTTAGCTGCAAACAGGCTAGCTACAACGTGAGTCTAACAGCCTTTTCTAAGTGTCTAAAACTGTAAACTTACTTAGTTGTTCTGTAGGTTTTCCGTTCCGTTTTTGCCGAGCTTCTGTTGCTGTCTTTTCCATCCATCTCTTTTGCTTCCTCTTCTTCACGTTCTCCTCATCGACTGAGAGCAGCACCTGCCTTGACCCCTGCTCATACTGACGGGAGACCCCGTTAGTCAGAGCGAGTGGGGGATGGGCATAGGTGAAGTGGGGGACCGTAAATGTCAGGAAAAGGTGTGTCCATTCACCACTGTGTTTCAGTGGAATGAAATAGGGGAGAGTGTGGGATAAAAAGTTCCATTTTTTCGTAAAGTGCAAGAGCACGACTAGAGTAATGCCTCCAACTACAATATAAACTGTTTAAGAAATACAGCTTTAGCAAAAAAATAAAAAAAAGTGGTTTTGTGGCACATCTTGTCCCCATGTGTGGGGTAAGTTGTGCCATTAGTCTTCATCTGTTATAACTGTATTTGCTTCTAATTCCCATTTTTCCTTTACATTTAAACTATTGACAGTAGATTCATGTTAGACTAATAAAGGTCAGTTTAGGCTACTAACAGGCTAATAATGCATGGTACAGGTCCAGAAACACTTTGCCTTGACCCACCTTTATGTAACTTGACACACATGATCGGAACAAACCCTTAAAGAGAGCTAGTGTGTTTGGTGACTCGCAGAGTTATTAATAAAAACAGGTGTTTAAGGCCTGAGCTACATGCCCAGGGTTATGGTTTAGGCCAGGGGTCACCAACCTTTTTGAAACCAAGAGCTACTTCTTGGGTACTGATTAATGCGAAGGGCTACTAGTTTGATACACACTTAAATACATTTTCAAAAGAGCGGGGGGGGGGGGGGGGGGGGGGGGGGGGTAGTTTGCTTTTTAAAGAGAAAATGAAATAATTCAATTTCACAGTGTTCTTTTATTTGAAAAACACATATAAAGTAAAGAACAAATTCCACAGTACCCGTGCAAATGGTAAATGGTGGTAGTAGTAGAATAAATAAAATAAATAACATAAAATTAAACAAAAGGCATACATTGCATAAATTATCCATCAATCTGTGCAATGTATGCTTGAAATAAAAATAATCAACAAAAGGAAAATTAAACATAGCCTATACAACAACGGCTATAACCATAACAGAAACACTTCCCTACACATGGTTGGATTTGATTTTCTCCCACTGACATTGTCCGGGCGGACCATCCTTCACTGAGCGTCGTTTCCGGCCGGACAATAATAACGATTACACCTCTTCTTATGCGGTGTAATCGTTATTATTATTACAACAATATTATTATTACAATAATATAATTACACCGCATAAGAAGAGGAAGAAGAGTCTTCTTCCTCTTCTTATGCGGTGTAATCGTTATTATTGTCCGGCTGGAAACAACGCTCAGTGAAGGATGGTCCGCCCGGACAATGTCGTGCAGAAATCAGGAGAAAATCGGGAGAATGGTGGCCCCGGGAGATTCAGTGATACCCTCACTGGTAAGTGCTGCTATTTGAGCTATTTTTAGAACAGGCCAGCGGGCGACTCATCTGGTCCTTACGGGCGACCTGGTGCCCGCGGGCACCGCGTTGGTGACCCCTGGTTTAGGCCAATGGAGGCCAAAACTTGACCCAGCAACTTCAAAATGGGGACACTGGTTCAGGATCAGGTCCTGCTCGTGCTCATCATTCACATCAGGCCACTGCTAAGTGTACTAGCTTCAGTTTATTCACATCAGGCCACTGCTAAGTGTACTAGCTTCAGTTTATTCACATCAGGCCACTGCTAAGTGTACTAGCTTCAGTTTATTCACATCAGGCCACTGCTAAGTGTACTAGCTTCAGTTTATTCACATCAGGCCGCTGCTAAGTGTACTAGTTTCAGTTTATTCACATCAGGCCACTGCTAAGTGTACTAGCTTCAGTTTATTCACATCAGGCCACTGCTAAGTGTACTAGCTTCAGTTTATTCACATCAGGCCACTGCTAAGTGTACTAGCTTCAGTTTATTCACATCAGGCCACTGCTAAGTGTACTAGCTTCAGTTTATTCACATCAGGCCACTGCTAAGTGTACTAGCTTCAGTTTATTCACATCAGGCCACTGCTAAGTGTACTAGCTTCAGTTTATTCACATCAGGCCACTGCTAAGTGTACTAGCTTTGTTTTGTTCATTGTTTTTAAAGCCCTGAATGGTCTTGCACCATCTTATCTGTCTGAGCTTCTAAAATTCCACCAGCCCAGCAGAGCTTTACGTTCTGCTGGGCTGGTGGGGTTTTAGAAGAGCTGTTCAAAACCAAACTCAAGACCCATTTATTTAAACAGGCTTTTTGATTTTTGGCACTTTGATATTTTGTCTTAAGCGGTTTTATATTCTTGTAATAATTTTGTTACTATATGGTTTTGGCGTGTTTTTGACTTCGTCCCTTTCTGATGATTCTTGCTCTGTATTGTTTTGTATTATCTGTTTTGTGAGTTTTGTGACTTTGGTCAACCTGAACGTTGTTGAAAGGTGCTATAGAAATAAACTTTGATTCGATTTGATTTGATACCAGGCCTGCTAATAATATCAGTACATTCATGTCAGGCCACTGCTTGGTGTACTAATATCAGTTTATTCACATATTTAACAGTCAATGGGAATGACATACTTGGTGGAACATGGCAGGAGCAGGTAGACCTACGAAAATAAAAACTTCAAGTCTGGGATCACTTTAAGCTAAACAATGCAAGTTATGACGCGAGTCATGTGTCCGGGTAAGTTGTAAAAAGCTACGTTAATTTTTAAGTGATGAATCGTAAAGTCTCGGCAAGAGAAGTCTGTAAGAGTTTGGTGCATTTCTACTCGCCATCCAGCTTGTCATGCATGGCAAGAGGAACAGTGAGCAACAGTTAACTACATTGATTGACAGTGCAGATGACAGATGTTGTTGCTGTTATTTTAGCAGTTGCACCTGCAAGCTAAGCTATGATGACGTTGTGATGTATTTGGTCTGGTTATGCATGACGGTGGCTTTTGTTGCCCCCCCGCCAGGCTAAACGTCAGTTATTTAACATGACGACACGCATATCAAATAAGCGGCGGACTTGTCATTTAGTCTAGCCGCAAAATAGGCCAGTGTGCTGGGTTTCCCTTTCTCTGTAATGGAATTGCGGGAGCACCTCCTTCTGAGTCGGAGCAAAGAACGTGCTAGCAGCCCCCGGAGTTCTCAGGCTTAGCAAGTTTTCTGGGGGAAACCCTGGTTAATGATGTCCTAATAAACTTAATTAAACGTACCACATGATAATGATAATACAATAAGTAATAATTATTTGATATTTCTACAGCTGTAGGACATTTGACGTGAGAGCATGTTGTTTTGCATGCTATTGAGCTGTTTTGACATAATGTTCTGTTGTTAAATAAAGGAAGGAGAGAAAAACCTTCTCCCTGGCACTGTTTAAAATTTTTCCCGCTAGTCCGATTCATCGATTCATCGAAAAACTTAGACAGATTAATCGATTTTTAAAATAATCGTTAGTTGCAGCCCTAATTCGGACATTCACTTTTAAATAAACCTTTGAATTATTTTCACAATATTCAATCAAGTGCTGTATTGCCATAGTGCTGTATTGCCATACAGCACTTGGTAGATGTTTTAATTCATTGTTCTACATAAAAAGATAGAAAATGGTGCAATAAGAAATTCATTAGTAAAACTATCTTATTTTGACATTTTCTTCATAGTGACATCACATCCTCCATAGTCACTTCCTGTTTAGCAGACTGTGAAGGAATAGCAGACACATGTCTGCTATTGTCTGAATGAACTCATTAGCATCCACATCAATGCACTGAAGAGGCAATTCCGTAAATTTAAATATCAGGATTATTTTGTTTGAAAAAAGGCTTTCTTCTGTATTGTAAACTGGGTAAGAAGCTATTGTGTGTATAATTTGTACTTTGACTCTGCATTCACTGACAGACTGCACAAGAATACTACAATGATAGAAAAAAGTGTCTATTCTATGTAAAAATATGTTTGTACCAGTCTTAGAAAGGGTTGAATAAGTTCCCTCATTGATTTTACAACAGATGTTTTGGTATCATGAGAATTTGTTCTAAGTTGACTTGGTTGGTTAAATAAAGGTTAAAAAAAATGTGAATCTATAATCACATTAAGATCAGACACCTCTTCCCTCATTTCTGTATTGGAACACAGCTAAAAAAAAAATTGCTTAAACAGATAAAAAAATCAGATTCTAAAACATATGCTAAAAATCTGAAACAATGCAAGAAAATAATTGAATGAGCCAAACTTTTTATCACAGTTTAGCCTAGTCTGGGGTAATCAGTCATTTATGCCTGGAATGGCAGATGTTACATTTAAAAAATGGGCATCAAAAGAGAGGCCTGAAAATGATTTGTAACTTTTACCCTCCAGTCAGATGTTGTTATGTCATTTAGGGAACTCCAAGTGAGGTTTAATTTGGACAAAAAACACTACTTAAAATATTTAGTTTTGTCAATACCAATCAAGGTAGTCTTAACAAGGTTCCCCATACACAACTGAAAAATTGTTTGTAGAAAGTGCTTTGTTATGCAATACACCAGAAAATTCAACAAAGAAATCACTTTCTTGGAACGAAGACCTATCTGCCAATGTCAGTGAACAGGATTGGAAAAGAGCATGCAGTAAAGTCCATACAATGTCATTTAATGGTCATCTAAGGATACTACAATTTAAATGGCTAAGGGGTGTATATGTAAACACAACACTGGTGAAATTAAATGAGTACAATAGGAACATACAATAAATATGTATATAAAGTGGCCAGAAAGGTACATTATTACACTGTGTGAATGTCAAATAAAACATTTTGGGTAGAAGTAAAAAACTTAATTGAAAA
The DNA here is from genome assembly GCF_900634775.1 of Gouania willdenowi. Taxonomy (NCBI): domain Eukaryota; kingdom Metazoa; phylum Chordata; class Actinopteri; order Blenniiformes; family Gobiesocidae; genus Gouania; species Gouania willdenowi. The sequence goes on from NW_021145185.1 coordinate 92,827, forward strand.
GATAATTTTGAAACAGATTAGCTTGGATTCGAAATTTTTCATAATGGCTTTATATCTGGATAAGAATAAATTTAGTCAAACCGAAAGTACTTTTATCAATTTCAGCTCATTGATAGCAAAAAGCTGCATTGCTTTAAATTGGAAAAATATGAATGGACCTAGAACGTCCCAGTGGTTAAAACAGATGTTGTCTAGCTTACCTTTGGTAAGGATAACATACATCCATACGTCAAAACAACATGTATTCGAAAAGATTTGTAGGCCCTTTATTGACTTTATTAAGAACTTGGATGTTTCTGATGATAAATAATTTAATCCCTTGCAGCGATGCACTGCATCTAGAGATTATTGCTTCTCAATTCTAAAAGAGAAGTTATGTTCTTGGAAAGCCCTGGTCTATTTTGATTTATGTGTTATTCATTTTATATTATTTATGTTATTGCTTTTCTTGGTATATATTTTCTATATTTGAACAATATATGTACAACTGAACTGCTCTGTAAATACTAATACAATTGGAAAATTGTATTACTTTGAAAAACAAAAAAGCCCATAATCAAATATTTATGAAAACAAAAGATAGACAGACTATACTACTATAAATGAAATACTGGCTTATACACACTTACACACTTTCTCAGAAAAAGGTCCCCAGCAGTGCGATACACACACTGCAATACCGTGTGTGACCACGGGGACATACACAAAGTTGTGAAAATGAACCCCATGAGGTCCAACTTTTTTTTTGCAAAAAAATGTCACCGGGCAAATCAGGGAGCCGTTTTCTATTGATTCTAATGGTTGTGCCCGTGGGGACCGGCACTCGGTCCCCACGGGAAAAATTGGTCCCCACGGCGTGAGTGATATTTCAGGAGGTGGACCCCACCAGGGTAGAAAAACCAACACACACACACACACACACACACACACACACACACACACAGAAAACACAGACTGTGACACCGACACTCTCACACCAGAGACAAACTGTGACACAGTGACGTCATGAACCCAGAACAGGAAGTAGCACGCTCCATACAGCGTTCAATACCAAGAGGGAATCATTTAAATGAACGTTTTGCAACATCAAATTACTCCAAAATTACACACGCACACACACTTAGCGTGTGTACAAGCTTGTGACAACGTTTCAGGTTGAACAGACGCCCCACACACACACACACACACACACACACACACACACACACACAGACACGGACACACACACACACACACACACACACACACACACACACACACACACACACACACACACACACACAGACAGACAAAGAGACCATCTTTGATTTATTAGGTAGATGTTAACATCACTTATAAGAAAAATAGAACGGATGAAAACGAGATCTTTAAAGATAAGAAAATAAAAATAAAACCATAATTTTTCATTTATGCTGCTTGGAGATAAAAAATGGAGGACATGACCAGTACACTAACTTCATCTATAGTTAATCACCTGCTTCATTTATTAAAAACAAGATGGCAAACCATATTAAATGCATAGATAAATGTATTAATTATTCTATATCAATTATTTAATATCCAGACAAATTGAGTTTTAATTCACATTCTATATATTTTTTGAAAGCTTTTTCAGCCCTTCTTGTTCCTTTTCAGTAAGTTTCATCTCCACAGACGTATTGTAAGGGAATTACCCAGAGTTCATTGCATTGTGATGTATGTCAAGAATCTCCTGGTAAACCAGCTGGAGACGTTTTAAAAGCCACGTGAAACGAGTGAATAAGTAACACAAACATTGTAACATAGTGAAACATTTGGACAAATACCATATAATTCATCTGTTGTTACAGTTAAAGGTAAAATGACTTTTTGTGTCTTTGTTGCTCCTATGTTATACAGGAGATTATATTGACAGTTTATATTGAGATATGTCTAAGTTTTTAGTGTTTTAAAAGAAACCAAGAAAGAACAGGTTTAATCTGTGTGTAAATATATGTGTGTATATATGTTTATATTTGTGTAATTGTAGATATGTCATTATAGATACATTGTGTATAGTCTAAGTTGTTGTATTGTGCTTCACATGCTAATGTGACAGTGAGTGGCTTTGCTTTGTAGTTTGTTTCTTTTTTGTTTTGTGTAAATTTGTTTATTATCTCTGAGTAACTTTTTACGACTCGACTAAAATGCAGTTTGGGAAAAAAAAAATAAGAATGAGATTGTAAATGATTCCAATAGTATCAGTAGTGCACTGGCTCCATCATGTAGCCTATAGGGAGGTAAATACATTTATGACACTGTTTAATGCATAAAATAAACAGTAACTGAACAGTGAACCCTGAAGTTTTTTCCTCTGAGAACAAAACAAAACTAACAAAATGTATTTACTGGACACAGAAATAACACTTTTTATTTCTAGTGCTTCAAGCCCTCACAGCCTCACACACTCCATCACTTTCCAGCTGATATCAGACCAGGAATGGTCCCAGCCCCCCAGGAATGATCCCAGTCCTCCAGGAATGGTCTTAGTCCTCCAGGAATGGTCCCAGCCCCCCAGGAATGATCCCAGTCCTCCAGGAATGGTCCCAGTCCTCCAGGAATGGTCCCAGTCCTCCAGGAATGGTCTTAGTCCTCCAGGAATGGTCCCAATCCTCCAGGAATGGTCCCAGTCCTCCAGGAATGGTCTTAATCCTCCAGGAATGGTCCCAGCCCCCCAGGAATGATCCCAGTCCTCCAGGAATGGTCCCAGCCCTCCAGGAATGGTCCCAGTCCTCCAGGAATGGTCTTAGTCCTCCAGGAATGGTCCCAGTCCTCCAGGAATGGTCCTAGTCCTCCAGGAATGGTCCCAGTCCTCCAGGAATGATCCCAGTCCTCCAGGAATGGTCCCAGTCCTCCTCCAGGAATGGTCCCAGTCCTTCTCCAGGAATGGTCCCAATCCTCCAGGAATGGTCCCAGTCCTCCAGGAATGGTCCTAGTCCTCCAGGAATGGTCCCAGCCCTCCAGGAATGGTCCCAGTCCTTCTCCAGGAATGGTCCCACTCCTCCTCCAGGAATGGTCCCAGTCCTCCAGATGAGCTACTCTGTGTCTGAGTTTAACTGACTCTGTGCTTTTAAAGCATCCTTGTTGTTCTGCTGATTCTCCTTCACTGAGTTCTAATCACTGCTGGTCACATGGAAAGTTTACAATCTATTCACATGGTCCAACCTGTGGAACAGCACATCTATACTGTAGCTCTACCACCACCTCCTGGCTCTATATAGATACTACATTTACCTGCACTTATTACAAGATGTTTAACTGATAATATCATCTGTTTTGCTGAAATGATTGATTCTTAATATTTAATGGTTTCACAGACCAAAAGGTTGTTTTCTGCACTAATTTACTCTTAAACCAGCAGCTGTTTTCAGACAGAGAACCTGTAAATTAACATATTTAAGCATGAAACTAATAATGTAAGTTTAGTAGAGTTTACTGACGTTAGCTCAGGTATGTAGCCTGTGCTACTAAAACTATCTAAACAGAGGCTCATTTAGCTTTTTAAATACTTTAAAGTGCCTAAATAAACTTTTTAATAAGTCTATGAATGAGACCCTTCTGTTTCCTGTTTATTTATTTTTTCCTCTCAACAATGTGTAGCTGTCACAGAGCCATCCAGATAGAGCTGTTATTATATTCTAATTCTACCATAAACTGTCATAAATGTATCTACATCGTCTCCTTCAAAAACTCTAAACCCAACCTGGCAACACAGCTGTTGTTGACTTGTCCTGTGTTATATGTGTAGTTTATTTATTGTTTGATTTAGGACCATTTATTTATTTATTTATTTATTATATAGAATTAGATTAAATCAATAATATTGATTATGTGTAAAGGAGGACAAACATTCCTCAGAGAGACTGTTGTCATGGCAACAATCTGAGGGAGGTGTGTCTACTTTCTTCTTCTATGAATAAAGTTTTCTTTCTTTTTCCCAAAATGTTTTTCCCACAATTCAACTTTATGGATCAATAATTAGAATAATAACTATTGACAGGAAATCAGTTTTTATTGGTTATTGATTTGAATGAGTTTATTTGTGTGACTGATTTGATGGATTATAATGGTTCCTTATTGAGTTGTGCACATTTTATTAGAAAACATAATATATTGTTATAGTTTCTTTGTGTGTGATTCTAAATGAATGAATGACTCCATACTGTACCAAAACTTTACTTCATATAATCACTTTAGGGTCAAACATTTAATGTTTAAGACGTTTTTATCATTGTGTAACACATACACATACTGATAATAACAAAAAACATGGTCATTAAACTGAACCATGGTCATGTTAACATCTCCTGTGATGTGGAGGACCTCATGATGGGTGGTATGTTTGACTTATTGTGGCAATGACTCCACACGATGAATAGTTTCTTCTCATGGAGCTTCTTCTTCCCTCCAAGTTGGTGCATTTTAGAACCTCCTCAATTATATTGAACATATCCCAGGAATCTTTTGGTGAAACCGCTGTGGATCTAGATGTTGGCCCTGGGTAGCTCCTCAAAATGTTATGGCTTCTTGTTCTGTCATGAGTGGAAGGATTCTCATTTCAGACTCAGCATAAGAACCAATAATATCCTCATTCTTCTCATGTGGTCCCACCTGCACCATCTTTATAACCATTTTAGCAGTAAATCATCAAACAGTCATAAATCCCAGCCTTTCAGGTAAAAGGACTTGAAATGGACAGAGCTCCCATGCAAGGCACCAGTCAACCATTAAAACAACTTGCTCAAAGACACTTTGGCACATGTGATCAGAAGAAGACCTCTGGATAAGAAGACTACCCCTGTACTACCTGAGCAACTGTAAAACACTAAATATGTTCTAAATAACAAACGTACACATTTCAAAGGTTCCCACTAAATTTTATAGTTAAATTATACGAGTCATTTCTGACCCACATGAAGCTCTGCAGGGTTGGGGTCAATTATAATTCTGTAATTGATAATTCATTTCAATTATGGCATAATTTAAATTATAATTTAAAAAAATATGTTGCTGTTTTAATTGTATTTAAATTAGAAATTAGTTAATAGATAATTGACATTGTAATTGTAATTGCCATGAAAATTCTATAAAAATTCTCAATTATGATTTAACTGTGGAACCATGTTACAGTTCTATGTACAGCAGTTCTACACATATGTAGTTAATAATTAATAAAATATGTTTCATATCAAACTGTCCCACATTTTAATATTTAAAAAAAATTAATCTAGGGGTAAAAAAGGCTCAGACTTTCACACCAAAAATATTAAAACCTATATTTTCATTGATTATGAATCCTGACAAGGTAATCAATAGATAGGAAATAAATTAGATAATAGATATTAGTTTATTAGTATTATATATTAGTTTATAGTGTACAGCTGATTTAGGACCGTTAGCATTAGAGATGCTAACAGAAAGGTTAACTTTTATTAGGTTATTTATTTTAGGCTCAGTAATTGTGATTAATTGTAATTAAACATTAGTATTTAAGAACATAAATGTAATTGAGTTTCTGAGGCTAAAACATTAACATAAATGAATTGTAATTGAACATGGGTAATTGAAAATGTAATTGAGTCCAACCCTGCAGCTCAGTAAGAACAGCTGTGTGTCCTGTCCTTCAGAATAAAAGTCAACTTCCACGTTAACACAGAAGTGTGTGATGATGGAGAAACGCTTTGGTCAGATATGTGCAGCAGGGGAGACCACGCCCCCTGCTGTCACAGCTGGGAGTTACCATGGAGACGCTTCAGCTCACTTGGAAAGTGACGCTTTCCATTTAAACCAATCCTAGAGCAGTTAAAGGGTGTGAACATTAGCCCCGCCCCCTGTAGGTAATAGTGAGTGAAGGCCTCAGTGAGAATTGAACTCACGACCCCTGGTTTACAAGACCAGTGCTCTAACCTCTGAGCTATGAGGCCGTGTGTGTGTGTGTGTGTGTGTGTGTGTGTGTGTGTGTGTGTGTGTGTGTGTGTGTGTGTGTGTGTGTGTGTGTGTGTGTGTGTGTGTGTGTGTGTGTGTGTGTGTGTGTGTGTGTGTGTGTGTGATAAACACATTTATTTATATATATGAATAATATTCAGGAAGTTTAGTATTATTTGTGCCATAGTATCTAGTCATCTTCCCCCTCCCAGTGTTTCCTGATCCCAAATGGGGTCCTGACCCCCAGGTTGAGAACCCTTGTGTTAAAGAATATTGCAGAGCCTTCATGTAGTTCTGAGCTGCCTGCAGCCAATCAGAGCCACTCATGGAGGGTTTGAAGCTACAGATGCTGCAGGGTAGAAAAACACACACACACACACACACACACACACACACACACACACACACACACACACACACACACACCATCTGTAGTTTAAAGATGTGTAGCTCTGTGGGCCTGTACTACAAAGCTGGATACGTATATCCTGGATTTATCTCTGTTAGCGGGTTTCACCTAACCAAACATTCTCTGTCAGAGAGCAGCTGCACTATGAACTGAGATATCAACTCACTCTCTTAACCCAGGTGATTTCAGCCTGGCTACGTGCACGCTCCTGTGACAGGGGTGAGAAAGGACCCCCACACTTTGTGTATAGCAGCACAACTGCTGTATGTTCCTGCTGAAGCTGTCAGCGTCACCACAGTGTATAATGAAAGTGTATAATGAATGAATGAATGATCTGATTGGTCCGTGGATACAGAAAGTGTCTGACACACACAGCCTCAATCAGCTGACTAGGCATTTTACAAAGATTATCATTCAAAAGTATTAATATTGTTCATTTTTAGTGAGTCACACATAAACCTTTTAGTTTCTGGGCAAAGATTTCTCCATAGAGACTAGTAACAAATGTAGAGACTTTATCTTGTGTTATTGGAGAGTTTTCTGATGTTTTAGAGACATAAAAGCATGTATCACTCACTGCTGTGAGGACAGTAAGAGGCTCAGAGCCACAGCTGATCCTCACACACAAGCAGCTGATCAGAGCAGACACACTCCACACTGCAGATGAAATGTGTCTGTTCTCTGTCTCCACCTTAGATAATGTTTCTCTTAGTTTTACAAGCTATTTATCTCGTTTGTTATCACTCTCTGTCTGACTCAGGGCAGACTGTGCATGGACTGAAAGCAGATCAAGTGAAGTCCACCACACACACAGAGTCAGAGGAACCTCTGTGACTCTGTTCCTCATGAACATGTTTGTGCCTTTATTCTGTTGCTTCTCCACCTCAGTCTTCATTTTTCCTCTTGATTTGACAAAAGTCACGTTAGAGATTTCTGCTGGAATATAAAGCCATGGGACTTTATCTACTCTCAGATCAAGAACACACATTGATTTTTAATGAGCAGCTCAAGCAGCCAATAGTAATGCTTAAAACAGCTCATTGGATGGTCCCATTGGTAGAAAGACCTCTGATTGGCTGACATCCATTCTGTATTGATCAACTTCATTTTCAGAGCCTGGAGAAGGAGAAAAGATTCACTGTCTACTCAGAACACTTTGGATTACAATATGCTCAAAGATGATTATGGATTTTTCACCAAATAACATTAAAAAAAAAAAAAAAAAAAAAAAAAACATACTGCAGCTTTAAGCTAAGGGATGAGTACTGCTGAATTTTCACCTGCCAACGTTCTGGGTGTTTAGAACCGTAAGCGTTTTAACTCACACATTTTTGCAGCTTCATAGGCCAGTTAGCTCAGCTGGTGAGAGCGTGGTGCTAATAACACCAAGATCATGGGTTCAAACCCCATACTGACCAGATATTAATCAAGGACCATAAACCTGCTTTCATGTGTTGTAAATGTTAGTGTATGAGTCAGAAAGGACAAGGTATGAATATGTATATAATAAACACAGATAAAGAATATCTAAACTGTTAATCATTCCCAAATCTGGAAGAAAATTCACATATAGCCAAAAATCTAGAATGACTGTCAGTAAAGAAGCTTCTTTTTGACATCTTAATAAATCAGCAAGTAGGACAAATACCAATTTATTGATGAATAATCCCAGAACAATTTAGGTTAAATACTAATAATACTTACTTTGTATGTGTATGCCTTGTGTATTCAGGTGTCCAACCATCATTTTGTATCCACAGTTGTGATGGAGCTGCAGAATGTAGGTTATACTTTCATCCAAATCATTGTCTTACAAATGTAGTGAATAATCATGGACTCTGTTTATCCAAAACAATGAGAAAGGTCACAATAGACATTAAATGTAAACTGTCTGTGAAATGATCTAACCATTGTATGTAATAAAAACTCATAGACTAATAATAATGTAGCCTATTTTTAATGATCAAACATGTACATATATTAGCACACTATAGCTACAACTGTGCTTGTTTTGACAAAGTAAGTTTTACTGAACTCTAAATGAAAACTACTGCTAACCTGGACAGATGCTAGAGATAACAAGGACAAAACAATACTAGATGACTTTATACATTAGCTGATATTAAGGACAAGGGCTGATGTGCTGTTAAAACAGACCAGATTGTTTAATGTAGCCTAATTGTTGTGTAGTCTACATGACATTAGAACCTGAACATATGCCATATAATATGACCAGTCTATAGCTTCATAATATAAGTATTGAAATGGAATAGCAATGCAACGTTAGCCTAGCCTACTATTAATACACATTAACATGAGTAATATTTACACACAAATATAGTTCTACTGTTGCTACTTTCAAACAAGCCAGAGTTTCACTATCAATTATCACCATGGTACATCACAGTTAAATAAGTCATGTGTATGAGTATGGAGCTGTCATGTTCTGTTAATTATTTATCATTTGGGGTTCTCTTTAAGTTATTCTGTGTCTTTGTTTATTTGGTTTGAGTCTAGTCTTGTGTTTAACTCTTGTCTGTGTTTCAGGTGTTCCTGTTTGTGGCTCCACCCCACAGTGATGTCTGTATGCTTGGTTGGTGATTGATTAGCGCACTCATGTTTTCACCCAGGTGTGGTCCATTCCCAATCAAGCCTCCTCCACTATTTAACTGAGTGCTTGGTCACAGTATGACTGTGGGATCATTGTTAATGTGTGTGTATGCTGTCGGCCCTCATCGTGTCCTGCTGCGTCTGGTCTTTGTTCCCTGTTCCTCCTGCCCTTTTGGATTTAAGTTTTGTTTTGTTTTGGAGAATAAAGACATGGACTGGTTCCAGGAACGTTATGCTTAGATCCTGCCCCCTTCTCTCTCTGCATTTGGGTCCACACCCACACCGGACCTTAACAGGAGCTTCCTCACCCATTCCCTCAGACAGGCCTTAAGTCCTGATGCACAGGAGAACATTCTACCACAACAACTCCCACCATCAGATGTCCATCACACCACAGCACCATGTAGCCCACAGCTAACCTCCAGCTAACGGTAGCCACACAGAGATTACATCTCCACACTTTCACTGCTGACACCAGACGTAGAGCTCAGGACCAGCCAAACCAGTGACACATCTGGATAATCAACTGACAGGTAGAAAATAATAAATAAAATAATGTATCTTTATTGATCAACATAGTGAAATTCTTCTCTGTATTTTGACCCATTTTCCCAGAGAGGTAGCAGTGGGCTGCTAACTACAGACACCCAGGGAGCAGTTAGATAGTAGTTTAATGAATATTCATACAAACATCTCCCTATGTTCTTTGTTTGGTGGATCCCGTCAGGATGAGGGAGGGGCATGGCAGGACTGTGCCTCATAGAAGGCTGACCCTGGAGTAGGTGAGCTCTTCTGCTGGACTTTGTAAGAGGTTCTAATGACTGTAGATAGTATTTATTATACCTACATCAGTACAACACTCTGATAATGAAATTAATTTGTGTAAGTGTCTAATCTATCAAAGAATTCATAGCACGTACGTACGACCACATCACAGAACTTTCACCCTTTAGGTCAAAACCAACACTTAATACACACCACCACCCAGCACGTGTCCTGTTCTCTCACTGGTAATTCAAAGTACAGTTGTCCTTATTTATATTTGTCTATTCATTACAGTAATAAATATTGTGTTTCTGGTAAAAATGTGACTTTAAATTATTAGGTTAAAGTCATGTTGAATGATAAAAGTATATAAAAGCTTGTAGTTGTTTTAACAAGGCAACACAGTGTAGCTGCTCAAACAGAACAAGAGTATTTAGTTACTTTGAAGGAGTAAACCAGGAACGCTGGTCAACACAGTGAAACTGTTCTTCCTGATGGACAAGCTTTTCCTACATGTTGGTGGATTCTGAAGAGAATTCTTCTTCTTCTAATCATCAAATCATCTTCTTACAGAACATTCTAAGAACTGTTTACAATCTATTAGAAAAACCTTTTTATTGTGTTTTTCTTTCTAAAAGATGTATGTGTTCTTTGTGGTTATCATGACCTCTGACCTTTGTGATAATCTAAGACTAAAATCACTCTCTCTCTTCCTGTAAATGCATTTTAATTATTAAAACTTACAGTTGAATGAACTATTCCTCCTGTACAAAGCAAACACAAAAAATAATCATTAATACAAGAAACAATATTAATATAAACTAAATATTTGATGTAGATAGCTTCCCTCCAGAAAAAAATCATTTCCTACATTATAGTAATCAATTTTCAGCATCCTGTTGTCAGACCATTGCTGCTGTTAATACATTCATTGTCTCATCTTTATGATTTTGATTAAATACACACAATAAAACTTGTTACACACTTTCAAAATTGTCACACAAAGTAAAGAAATTTTCATGATATTTTCTTTTAAATTACCTGATATTTGTACACTTTCAGTGATGATTCAAAGGAATAAAATCAGTGTAAAAAAACAATCAGCACTGGAATCAATGTGTCACATTTATTTATTCAACCAGACCAGATCAACAACTTCCTGAACTGTTGGTGTCCATTTTCCAGCTGACAGCAGGTTTATGTTGGAATCCTGTGCAGCCTGCTCTCTGGGTTCTTCAGTCCAACACTGGAACCAGAAGGTGTCGTCACCATCCGTGTGTCGCTGGGATCTGAAGATGATTCCTGCTCCATGTCTCCATCCACACAGAGATGTGAGTGGAGAACAGATGAAGTGCTGAAGGGTCTTCCCACACTCGTCACATCTGAGAACATTCTTCTCATGAACTTGTTGGTGGTGATTAAGGTCAGATTTCCACTTGTAAGATTTTCCACATGTGTCACATTTATGAGGTCTTTCTGATGAGTGGCTGATTTGGTGACGTTTTAAATCTTTATATGTTGTAAAAACTTTGTCACACTGGTCACAGGGACACACTTCATGTCCAGTGTGAGATCTCAGGTGGTGGATGAGGTTGTGTTTGTGTTTATATATTTTCCCACAGTGGTCACAGTGATACAACACTGTTCTGGAGTGAGTCTGCATGTGCCTCGTTAAATGTGATCTGTGTGTGAAGGTTTTTCCACACTGTTCACATCTGTGAGCTTTGATTCCACGATGAATGAGGAGATGTTGACTGAGGTTCCAGATACATTAAAAGTCTTTCCACATTCATCACAAGTGTGAGGTTTCTCTCCACCGTGAACAAGCTGATGGGTCTTCAGGTGATCCTTCCGAGCAAAAGCTTTTCCACACTCGTCACAGATGAAGAGGTTTTTTCTCCAGAATGGATTCTTTGATGTAGAGTGAGGTTTGATTTCCAGCTAAAGTTCTTCCCACACTGGTCACATGTATGTTTAGCTTTAACTCCAGCTTGGCTCTGCTGTTGAACTCTTTGCTCTGAAGTTTTTTTCTTAGATTTGTTTCTTTGTTGTGGCTGAGCTTCATCGTCCTGAGAACGTTGAGGTGTCACTTTGTTCTGGCTTCCAGAGCCCTGTAGAACAGTTAGAGATTAAACACAGAGAAGGAACCAAACAAACATTTGTTTTTATAATGTGTTCCTAGAAAGAACAGTGGCTGTCCATCCACATCCACATGGACGTCAGCAAACCAAACTTCAATCCATTCATTTCTCACCATGTTTGCTGTCACAGCTGAGTGGTTCCACAATCCTCCATTCACCTGTAACATCAGCATAGAATCAGCTCCCCCTGAAGGATAGAAGAGATAGAATGAACTTGAAGGATCTAGAAATATTCATCCATCCTTTGCAGTGTTATCACTTTGAAATTGACTAAAATGATCAGTTTTAGTCAAATGGTCATTAATTTATTGAAATACATATTGAAATCCGTAGCCGACCTCATGCTGGATATTTTTTACACTACATTTCTATTGATGCCTTATTATTACTCTGAACTTTTTTCTCTCCTGTCAGCTTAGTTTTTTGAAATAGCTTAATTTCTGATAATAAATAGTTTCAGTTGATTCTCATATGGGTTATCCCAGTTCTATAATACATTTAGTCTGTCACACTCATCAATGCATTCACTATTTCAACACTAAGACCCACACAAACATGGAAATCACATCTTGTTCTGTCACTTCTAAAGTTTGGGTTCAAATAAAATAGTAGGCCTGTAAATCTGATTCATATGTGAAGTCCTGTCTCTGCATTGACTGCATGGTTAGGACATCCTCATTTTCTGTTGGTACACTCACAGTATGAGCCATGTTACTTTTTACAGTAAAAACATATTAAGTAGTAACAAATAGTCTGAAGCTCCTCCTGATATATCACATCTATTCTGTAAATATTGAAGTCAAACACCCTTATTTTATGTATTACATACACCCACCTTTGGCTCTGAAAGCTCTCAAACTGCTTCAAACACTATCATCTACATAAGATATTAAACTTATTTTTGAAGGAAAATATTTTTAAAATATAATCAAAGTTAATGTATTTTATAAGGATAATCCATACTTGTATTTATTTATTTTTTGAAAGAAAATCTAGTGATTCCTTCAATGACTACAGTGTTCTTTCATCCTAGACAGATTAAAAATTAATCCTCATATTATGTCTGTAAATTGTGTCTTACCTGTAGCAGCCATTCCTCACTCAGGTCTTTACTATTTAACCTTTCAAACTTCACAAAAATGTTTGTTTTACTTTTTGATACAAAGACACTCAGAGATATTTTACTACTGAACCACTTGTAGTGAGAGAAGCAACTGAAGATTTAGTTTTGTTTGGTTCTCTTTCATCTTGCTGCCGCAGCAACCATTCACTTTCAAGTAATGTCAACAAACTGTTTACTATGTTGTACATGTATACATACAGTGTGAACAAATTTAGTTAATGTACTGAAATTTTACTTGAGTAGTGTTTTAGGGGATAGTTTTACATTTCCACTGATGTCCTTATTACTAGTGTTGTGTTCAAGACCGCACTATCCGAGACCAAGACTTGCCCGAGACCAGAATGCACCGAGATCAAGACAAGACCAAGACCATAAACATTTTTTTTTTTCAATTTAAAAAAATATATAAATAAATAAAATTATGGCAAGGGTTCAACAGTTAAATAACATTCTCTCTTTAATTTTAGTTTATTTTAAATACATTTGACGGACAAAAAAGGTGCCTGCAAAAAATTAACTAAATATTAAAACTACTACTGCTACTGATAAATCACAATTATTCTACATATTTGAATAACAAGATTTTTTATGTCAGCTGAATGTACAGTGTGGTGGCAAAATTGATTAATTTATGTATACTCCATGATACAGCTTCTCTAAATGAATGTCAGTTAACCTCAGTTTAATCTCGAAGGCCAGAGCACATCCAAACCCTCCCCAGACATCACACACACCTACATCATATACACATACACACACACACATACATCATATACACACACACACACACACTCATCCACACACACACACACACACACACCACACACACACACACACACACACACACACCACACACACACACACACACTCATCCACACACACACTCATCCACACACACACACACACACACATGCACACACGCACGCACACACACACACATCTAACTTTCACTGACCCCCCCCCTGGTCTCTTCTTTGTTGTCTGTGGAAGGAGGAAGGTGGGTGGGACGGTGGGGTATAAATGTGTGGGAAAAGGAACTTTTTGGCCTCTTCTTCTTCTCCTGCTCTTCGCGCCCTTTCCCCTGGCCAGGGGAGACCAATGCTTCGTCCAACCCGCTTTGTACCTTTTCATTTAGTTTAGATTAAATCATTTTTATTACTTCATCATCTCTCCTGTCTGGTCTTCATCATTTATCACCACAGAGTGTGTTTCCAAGTCAAAGATGAGTGGTAAACCGTAAATTTCACCGTAACAACAGCAAGTGCTTTAAAAGTATTTCTGCCAAGAAATAATGATTCTTGATTCTGATTCTTTCAGTTGTGCAGGTCAACAGGTCACAGAGTGCGCAAGATAATTTTTTAGTTTGAAAAAGCCTTTAACAGGTTATTTTTATTAATTCACTTAGTTGATATAGTTTAATTTGGTTACTGAAATGTAACTAGAATATTCAATTAACAAAGGTTTCCAACTGTAACTGTAAAAGCGAAAATTTCTGAAATAAAACTACAAACAAGTTGTCAGCAGTGTAAAAAACATAGAGCTACAGGTAGATGTGAAACTAAATAAAACAAACTCAAACCCTGGAAAAGTCATGTGACAAATCAATCAATAGTTCTTGTTGAGAATTATTATTATTATTCTGGATACAGTGGAAACAGAAACTATAAAATAATTCTATTGTGAACCTGTTTATATTGTGGGGAACATATTATATACATAAATGTAATTGGAGTCTAAAGCCACAAAAAAAAACACCACTTTAAAAAAGAAAATAGACAATATAAGACCTCTTTACAGTTCTTTGAGTCATTTTGGGCTAGTGCAACTCTGCGGCGATGACGCGCTGGTGACGACATAAACCAAGATGGTGGCGGCCTAGACTACAGACGACATTATGTAATAAAGCCTCTTAAAAAAACATGGATATAATGAAAAGAGTGGATGGACAGATGCATAAACATGCGGACTTTCACACGGACACACGGACTTATTTGAACACACACAGACTTATTAAACACACACGGACTTATTAAACACACACAAACTTATTAAACACCACAGACCTCAGTAAACACGGTAAACGGAACAGGCTTCACCGCTCGGCTGGCACTAGGACCCAGAAGCAGAGTAAGTGCGTAAAGTGGTAAATGTGGCTTTGAAAAATAGGAATCATCGTCATAAAGTAAGCACATATTTGGCTGTGGTTGCTATAGGCATTAAATTAAGGCAAGACTTGCAATAAAAACAAAGCTGCAAAATGACCGATGTGCAAATCTTGTTAAACTGAGGCAAACAGCTGTGTGCATATGGTTATAATAATAAGGCTGTCTGTAACGATTTATCGTTAAGGTAGTGTTAAAAATCGATTCATAGGTATCACGGTTCACATCATACTCTAAAAAATTGAATCGCAGTACCTTTTTTAAACAGCCGAGGGGCTATATATTTATCCTTCTCTCGTCCAGAAGTGTTGGCGGCGGGCAGAATCTGCTACTACTTTCTTTCTGGCCGCCTTCTACTCTTAAAACATGTCATAAATGATGTCCTTACCCCTTAGCACCAAAAGAATATCTGTATACTAGTACGTGAATATCTGTAAAGTCAAATTTTTCTATTAGCTCTGTCTGCTATCATAGCATCTCTTCTCACCGGTAGAAGGACTGCATGTCAAACCGACCACTGGGTTACCAGCGCCCTCTGCTGGTCAAACCAATATCTGATGTCAATACATTTCAATGTTATGGCACAAAATACATTTTCTAGTTGCACTTTAAAAAAAAAAAAAGAAACAATTGTGCAGTTTTTCATTGTTTACTATCGAACTTCATTTGTATTATACCTTTATTTATTTCATTCAGGATTTATTTTTAGGCAAAACTGCATTGTTTTGAATAGTTTATTAAGGGATTATTTTGACAATGAAAAATAAAAGGAAAATACTACAGTATTTTCTAGCTTTTTTCTCAAAAAAATAAAGGAATATTTGTCAGTCATCATTTGTCTACAGTCCCATTTTGTAAAATAAATCATGAGAGAATTGTATCGTGAACCCAGTATCGTGAATCGAATCGTATCAGGAGTTGAGTGAATTGTTTACATCCTTATATAATACTGTAACTAATTATTTATTACAATGAAGACAACCAATATATCTCTTAAGGCGTAGGGTAGTGTTTGATACGTTTATTTATTTATTTTTTGAAGTTATTTTTTACCGGATTTATAGCAACAAATTGTGAAATTTGTGATGTTCGTTTCATCATAAAAAGATGATGTCAATGTTAATTTAAAGACAAAAGAAAAAAAACATTATTAAAAATATATACAAGCCTCTGTATAAGAAAATATATCTGGTTCTGGATAAGGTTTTAAATCGGTATTTAGTTGCAGTCCTTCCCAATATTTTTTGGACAAATCTTAAAACATTACCTTTAAAACGTGTGAACAAGTCCGTAACGGTTCGTTCGTGCAGTCGCTCTTAAAGATCCTGAGTGTGCAATGTTCTTTTTCTGAGTGTGAATGTTCTTTTTCTTCTGGGTTCTATTCTTCAAAGCCACATTTAATGGCCAAAATGATGTCAGAATGACTTAGAAAATAGAATCATCGTCATAAAGTAAGCACATATTTGGCTGTGGTTGCTATAGGAATAAATTAAGACAAGACTTGCAATAAAAACCAAAGCTTCAAAATGACGGTGTGGAAATTCTTGTTAAACTGAGCAAACAGCTGTGTGCTTATGTTACATAGACGTAACTAATTATTTATTATAATAAAGACAACAATATATCTTTTTAGGCGTTGGGTAGTGTTTGATACATTTATAATGAAACTACTTTTATTTTTTATGTTAATTTTTACCAGATTTACATCAACAAATTGTGAAATTTTTGGCAATTGTGTGCTTTAATGTGTGCTAAATAAATAAATAAATGAAAATGAAATGGAGCCTCAGGGATCATACAATTGTTAATATCTCTAGAATCTATTGACATGTTTTTAAATTGGACTTTCCTAATAATCTTGACAAAGGTTTGTGCTTTTGGCTTCACTTCAGTTCTCACTCACTTTCTCTTTTGTTCACACAGCTTGAAGAGCTCAACACCTCCATGTGTCCTTTCAAAATAAAATAAATGGTATAACCACCACTCACTCCTTCCCTCTAGTCACGGCCACCACCATTATACTTGAGCTCCACACTTGTCACCAGACTGTTTGAATGGATTTCACAACACAATAAGCTCAATATACACAACTATAACATCACATTTTTTAACTGTAATTGGTTAATCATGACCTTGTAACTTTTACAACTTAAACTACCTCTTTTTTTCACTTTAGAATGACATTGCAGGATTTGATCCATAGAGATGCTCTGGCCCCTTCAATGGCCTGCAGCCTATGAAGGTGAAGGTTCTAAAGGTAAAGGAGGAGGTCAGGGTAGTGCCATGGATAAAGAATAGTGGCTTCCTTTGTTTACAATAAATGTTCCTTATGTCTGATTAAAGAATCTTCTATTCAAAAAGTCTGTCTTTACTTGAATCACAAACACTCATTGCTATGTTATCTGCACAGCTGAATAGGTAGTAGCAGCACCAAGAATAAGGTAATGTAGGTGAAATGAATATGATCAATATCTGTAAAAGATAAAGATTTTATGAATGCAGAGTAGTCAACTGTTTTTAGAGACAATATTACATACATACACACTAAGCATGTGGAGATTAATCGATATGAATCGGTATCTACATATAAACATGTGCGATGCGAGAATATGGATTCATTCAGTGGCATCGGTACAATTTACAGGTGAAATCGAGATGCATCGGTCACTGCGTGCCTGCATCTGTAAAATCCATGGTTGCATCCACTTTTTCATCCATCCATCCATCCATCCATCCATCCATCCATCCATCCATCCATCTATTTTATGACTCGCTTGTTCCTGTTTTCAGGGTCGCAGGGCAGACATAAATGGTTATCATGACCGCTGACCTTTGTGATAATCTAAGACTAAAATAGATGGCAAGATGGCGCCTATGTTTGGCTGTGCCGCTGCCTCTCTGTTACGATGTCTGTTACAATGTCGGTTTCCTGCATCATTTCTAACTCTGCCATCGGGGGGGGGGTCACCTAACCAAAATATTAGGTGACATGTAGGAGGTAGCATTGCACCTTTGGATGAGAGATCATCCATGCTCAGCAGTAATTCGGAATTAAGTTCAATTTGGAATTAAATCGGGCCAGTGTTTGTGTGATGTGTGTGTGAGATACTTTTTTATTTTAGTTTTATCAGCCTAAGCAGTGATTAAATGTGCTTTATATATAGACTTAACTTGTATACAATGGTGGTAATAGTTTAAAGATAAAGTCTGGTCTGTAATGGAGTGAGGCTGGATTAATTACATTTAAACTGGGGTTAAAGTCATTTATCACATCTACTTAAATTTGTTTGATTTTTTTTAAGGTACTTTGTACTTTTTGTGTTAGTGTTTTTTTGTTCTTTGTCCTATTAGCATAACTTAACCTAATAATGCAAATAAAACAAGTTAATTATTGAGTAGCTGTAAATTGTGCTAAAATACATACTAATGCTCTACTATCATTCTCATTTCATCAGAAAACATCAAACAATGACAGGCTTCATGATGTCAAAGACATGAAGTAACCACAGAGAGAAGCTGTGACTGAGAACATCCTCTACATCAGAGGTCTCATTCTCTATAGAAAATAAAAGCTAGTAAATAACACCTCTGTGGATGCGTCCCATGGTTTCTATCGGCTATAATTGGCTAATGTCCCGACTGATACTAAACGCCCCACTTTTTTCTGCTCTCTATCTCGGTACTTTCTACCATCTACAAATGTCATGATGTTCATGTCATCACGAAATACATGAACATTGAGCACAAAAAGAAAGAGTGGTTCATTATCCGCCTTGTTGTCGCTGGAAGAAAAAAGCAGAAATGACGTTCTCCATGCGTCTGGTTGGCTAAACACGTGACTTTAACTGTATTGCTTGAAAAATAAAAATAAAAAAATTACTGGGAGAGCGACAGAAATTAGCTGACGTCATGTCATGTTGGATTTTCTGCAGATACACTTTTTAAGTTTTTGGTTGAAATGTCATGACAGAAATGAAGTTAATTAATTTAACGAAATAACCAAAGAATGACGGGTAGTGTCGACCCTAACCTCTCTGGTGCCCTAGGCCAGATTTTATTTTGGCCCCTTTATAGTTTTTATACCACGTATTTGACATTTACATTATTGTTATATTATTATTATCAGAATCATTTCTAACACTTACATAGTGGTCTTCACCATATCCACAAAGATGCTTTACATGAGGAGAAAACATGAGCAAAATTACTTTTTTGACATTTTATTTACTTGTGATAAAAGAGTTTCACATACACATATAAAAGAACACAAACAAGTAAATAAAAGCTAATTTAAATATCTTAGTAATTAATATTATTATAGTAAAGCATTGCACAAAAACAAGATACAGATTAAATATTATTATTTTTAATTTAAATACTTGTGACTACAATGTTTTACTATATTTCATTATGTAAAAAGATGCAAAACTTCCAGAATTAATATAATCTTATTTAAATTTCAGTAATGAACACACATTAATTTACACAATTACAGTTCACAGAGGTATTGCACAAATAAACTATTTATTAAAAAAGTGTCATTTTCTAGTGGTGATTTATAAACAGCTTTAACCAACACAAGCTAAAAAAGCCCCATTCATTTTATGAGGAGAGATTTGTCTCAAAAATATTCACTAATACATAAGGAGCCCTGGAGGTGACATGGATGACTTAATTATCTCGTAGTGTAACTTACTTATTATCTCACACTGTGAGTTACAGAGACTGGTTCTGAGTCAGAGTTCATCACAATGACATCATCCACAGTGCTGGATATTCATCTGTTTATTGATTTTTACTTTGAAAGTGAGTTAAAATATAAAGATATTAATGATTTGTTTGCTAGTTGGCACAACTTTAACATGAGTGACGGACAGATAAAGATGATACTTTAGTTCTAGAGGACACAGTCGTCATAAAGCATAGCTTAGAGTCCTGGTTGAATTCATTAACAACAACTACAATACTACGGTAACTTCATGGATACCTGTGGATAATAATAATATTAATGCATTAGATTTTATTTAGTGCTTTTCATAGACACTCAAAGCTCTTTACATTGATGTGCATCATTCTTTCACTCCACACACAGTGGTGGTAAGCTACTATTGTAGCCACAGCTGCCCCAGGGCAGACTGACAGAAGTGAGGCTACCATAGTGAACCATCGGTCCCTCTGACCACCACCAACACTCACTCACACACTACATTCATACGATGGATGTACATGGACTTGAAATGGTTGTATTAGAGTTTTTCAGCGTTTCCTCGTCCCTACAGATGCAGACAATAGCCTTGATAGTTACTGACCCTCAAAGTAACACCACCAGTGATGTTACATACAGCACTAAGATAAGACTGTACAGTGAATAGTGAATGTGATCATGTCCCTCTGTCACACATTGATCCCACCCACCCAACAACCACAGCATGGAAGGTCCAGTTGACAGAATGTTATATATGTCACTCACATGTACTACCCAAAACAATGTTTGACTGTTTGACCTACATAAAGATATTACATTAAAAAAGAAGAAAAACACTCATTTCCTTAATACTCTGTGTCTTATTTTCTCTAATGAAGCACGTTATTCATACATACTGTATATCTGTGTAGAGTCAAATGTGCTGATCAATCAATTCAACAATGTTGGCCCCAAATGAAGTGAAGCAAAGCAGATGAGAAAGTGTTTTATTTCTATTAACAACAGGCTGAGAGGAAACTTTGGTCCATGTGTAACACAGCAGTGATGGTTACAGCATTCATCCTCTGCTTCAGTGGATCAATCACATCTGAAATGAAAAAACTACAAAGACACACATTCATTTTCTTTTTATTTTCTTTCTAGAATTATCTTTTGATAATGTTTGTTGTTGTGAGGATTAGTGACACAATGTGACAAGATGTGTCAGCTCAGATATTTTTATACTGCGTTTTATTTTATGTAGATTAAATTTGTGAAAGTGAAAGCATAGAATACAGTTATTTAAGTTTGTTTTGTGTGTGGTGTTATGATTTGAAAAATAATTAAAACATTTTAAAAATACATTTTAATCAGTTTTTTTTTTTTTTTTTTTTTTAAATCATAAATTATTATGATCCCAAGGTTAAAAAACGCTGCATTACATTATAGTGTACAGGAGTAGGGGATACATGGCCTCAGGTTAAATGTTTAAAGGGGTACGGACTGTGAAAAGTTTAGGAACCACTGCATTAGAACAATTGTTTACAGGAATTTAGTGAACAAATTAAGGAAAACAGATTTATTTTTTTTACTGACTACAATTCTCCATCATATTATATCATTGTCCATCAATAAAACAGAAGTTGTACCATTAGTAATTACTCCTCTAATAAATGTGTAAATGTAGAACAGTGTCTTCCTCTTTGTGGAACACAGAGTTGTTGTGTCCTTAAGTCCCTATTCTCCACTATTGGGGTGGTGTTTTCACTGGTAATATTACAGTAAATAGAACTAGTGGGGATTACACACTGCTATCAGGGTAGCTGATACCTCACTGTCACATTATTTATTTTATTTTTTACTACTGTAATGTGTCTGTATCTAATCCTTATTTTTAACAGCCTTTTACTTAATTATGTACTTTTAAAACATTTTCTTTCTTGTTAAACATTTATCCTTTTTATTCAAAATATTTATTGTAATGTAAGTAATTTCCCCCTATGATAAATAAAGGACTTCTGATTCTGATTCTGGTTAATATTATTACCTGTGACGATGTTATTTGAGATATTTACAAATCCTGTTATAACTAGTCAGAACTAAATTTTAAACTTTTTACTTATATGTTAAAATTTCTGGAAAACTATTTATTTCTAACATTTAATATGTCAGATATATATGGAATGCAATTGCTAAAAATGAATAAATTAAGGCAAAACTAAATTACATTGGGTGTTACACTGAGCCAAACACTGGTGTTTATGTTAAAATAACTAGTTATTTATTATAATAAAGACAATAATATTAAGGCGTACTTTAGTGTTTGATACATTTATAATGTCTACTGAATACAGAAAAGATGATTTACATGGTAAACACTGCTTTCAGTTCATTAAAGATAAGAACAATAGATTTTAAGTGTTTTTAAGACAAACTAACATCAACTACTGCACAAAACAAGACATAAACACAAGCTCACTGGGGACATCTACTGGTGAGATTTAGAGATATAACTTTAGTTGGAAGTTGTACAACTATTTAACAGTTGTAGTTAAGATGTGGAAATAGATTCAGGGATTTTTTTTTTTGCATTGTTTGCACAAGTAAATTATATTTTTATACCTGTTTATTTTTAATTTATCATTAAGCGTTACATTTAAGATAAAACAATATAACCTTTATTTGTCCCACAAAGAGGAAATTTACAGTGTTTCAGCAGCAGTAGATAAATAAACAGGGTAATAAACAATAGGAGATATTTACACACACATGGTCCTGTACACAGTACAGTGAGAAAGAGGAAAGATAATGGTGCATGAAGGAACATTACACAATAAAATATGTAATTCTTAAATTGTCTTTTTCTAATATGTTTATCTAAAGTCTAAGTTTAGTTTTTTATTTCTAATTTTTGAAGGTGAGCACAAACATGACAACA
>NW_021145186.1:0-26119 GCF_900634775.1 Gouania willdenowi
AATAATGGTACTTGAGTGGATCTCCCTTAAAGATCTCAGGTTCTGGGATTGGAACTCGGTTAGCTGTGATTGCTTCAGCGAGAGCTTTCACAAGGTTATTGGAAGCCTCACTGGAGGTTGGAAAGGGTTGAGTGTTGGGAACTGAAATGGATGAGGTTTGTTGCATGAGTGGGATTGCGGTTTGGATTATGGGTTGACTTAGCTTGGCTTGTTGTGCAGGAGGAGCTTGGGAAACTGGTGCTTGATGGGAGGGAACAAATGGGTCGATTAAAGGGTTAAGTGTTGGCATTTGGTGGAGAGATTCTGAATAAACTTGAAACCTCGCATGTGCTGCGACATGGCCCTTAAGTTCTTCTAGTCTTTCTACTTCTCTTCATTTCACTTCCAGTTTAATTTTTCTATCGGCACTTTCGGCCACAAACTGAACTCGTTTTCTAGCACTTTCAGCTTCAATTTCCCTTTCTTTAGCTTCTCTCTCTGCTTTTAGGATTTGTTCTTCAACCTCAAGTCTTTGGATTTCTTCTCTTTGTTGATGTTGTGCATTTGTTATCTTTATCACTTCTTGTGTAGCTACAACTTCAGCTGCTGCTTGTTTTGCATTCAGGGACAGGATAGAAGAATGTCTGGATGCTTTAGAAGAAGACTTTGACATAGCGGTTTGAGCTGAGTTGACACTAGACACTGTGCTGTCAAAAACTGACTTAGCATCAGTCCACGATATATCATCTAATTTATCACCAGTGCGAAAGTATTGGGCGTTTACATTCGCAAACCTAGTGAATGCTTGGCATGTGTCATTCATTCTTCGGATGTCAGGTTCGGGACTTGAAATTGCTCTTATTTCAAGGTAAACATTGTCTATATCCACTTGAATTGTGTTGATTGTATTTACAATCTCATCAATCAGATCACTTCCATCACTGTTCTTAATCGACCGTTTTAAGCCATTAATGTGATACTTCCATCTTCTGTACATCTTTACAAAACTCATGTTTAGATTCTTCAGTTTTTCATCTATTAAGGCCTTTCTTTTTTCTGTTAACTTTCTTGTGCGTCCAGTTTTCCTAATTTCTGGAGGTAGGTGTGTGTCTTCTGCACCAACCTGAGATTGTGCATCTTCGACTTCCTCCCCAGCATCTTCATGCTGTGGTAGTGTAGTTTGCTCTGTGTCACCATCTTCTTGAAGGTCTTCATTGGTGGCCTCTTCAGTTGGCAGAAAAATATTTTCTTCAGTGTGTGACATTTTTAATGTGTAGTGTATCAAAATGATATATTCGGTTCTCTTTTATGTGTAAATATAAAATAGCATGAAATGTTGAAAATGAAATTAAATGTAAAGATAAATCTCTTTCATTTACATAGCTTAATCTTTGTGCAATACACATCAAACATTCCAAATATTAGAACAACAAACTTCAATAAATGTGAAATAAATGGCAACTAACACAGCGTAAATCTTGGTACAGTCTATGTATAAATGAACTAACTTGCTGAACAATGCTTAATATCAACTTAAAATGTCTTCAACTTAACTGGGAAAATGATTAACTTTTTTTTTTTTTTTTTTACTTCTACTTTTCTTTAACTAAATAATAAACTGCAGGAAAAAGGTCCACTGCTGCCTTAGGAAATGCACATAAAATGCACGTGTGCTTAAACTTAATGGCAGCTTACAAGTACTTGTGCTACTTTCAAGACGCTTTTCTTAACGTGCTTGCTTGTGTAGCCTTGTTCACTTGCCCCTTAGATTCACACGAACAGTTCATGAGCTAGCCTTTCTTTACCACACGTGGCCTGCAGCTGTCGTCTTCATCCGCACAGAGTCTTCCCCGACGCAGAAGTGTTCTACTATGCCGCCCATTGATTGGATTCAAGACTCCAGGTTCTTCACTGATGTTTATTAACACCGTAGAACTAAGTTCAGACAAACAAAATCACAGATATTAGCTACTTTACAGAGTTAGCATTTCGTAGCATCATGGCTAACACACATGAAAACACTGAGCAGAAACTGACCACTTTAGCCTGCTCCTCAATCAACGGCAGAATCATCCCCAGCAGCAGTCTTCACAGTAGAAATCACCTTTTAACCATGAACTTCTTATTTAACTGCATTCACAAACCTATAAACATGAACTTCCAGCAGCATGGAGTCAGTCATGGCGCTGCAGCTACTCCTCAGTCTCTGTGTCTAGCTTATAGAGTTAGCAGGTGCTAGTTCCTGTTTAGCATTTCAAAATAAAGCAACAAAAAATATAGCTGCATTTACAACCTGACTATGTGTCGAAGTGTCCTTGGGCAAGACACCGAACCCTAAGTTGCTCCCAGTGGTCGACTAGTGCCTTGCATGGCAGTCCTGTCCCACTGGTGTGTGAATGTGAGAGTGATTGGGTGAATGAGCTGATATGGAAAGCGCTTTGAGACTGTTTCAGTGTGGTGATAAAACGCTATATAAATCATGTCCATTTACCATTTAGTATATATATTAATAAATAAATTATATATATATATATATATATATATATATATATATATATATATATATATATATATATATATATATAAAAGATATGAGTTATTATCTGGGTCACAGCATAACCTGCATTATTTCTGTTTTTATTTTCTATTCAGCACTGTACATTTAAATCCTAAAAATTGGTGTGTCTTTCATTACAAGCATCTAAAGACATGTTATTTAATGTTTATTACCATTTAATAATGTTAACCATGTTGTTGAAAGTTTTGTTCAAGTAAAGTCATATGTACATATATGATGAAGTGTAAAGAATGATGTTTTATTATGTTATTGATAGGCATCCTAAACATGTTTACAGTTAAATATGAGAAGCACCTGTTTTGTCAAAACTGCACAAAAATAAATAATTATCTTTAAAATAAAACTACTTTAATTGGGCCTTGATAAAATCTTACCAATCCACTGGTTGAGAACCTGTAATATACATTTATTTACATTACAGTAATAAAACAACTTTATGTTCAGTTATTTAAAAGACAGAAAAAAAAACATATTTTTTATGTTTTTACAAAATGTTTTTATAAACTGTTCAATTCATGTTCAACATTAAGCAGCCATTAAATGTTCATACAGCGTGTATTGACGATCCATAATACATTAATATTGGTATTTTCCGACTGTCTTTGAACGCATCAGTAAATTCTCTCATCGGCGCTGCACCTGGACTGAGGTCATTTGGCTGCTGCTATCGGTAAGTGAAGTCCAGCGTTCATGCTATTGTATATCCTCCTAAACTACTTTTACTCACGTAATTCTGGCCATACTGATCCATAACTTTGTCTTATGAGTCGATTAATGACTAAGTTTTAGCTTTTGTTTTGCCATTTTAATCTGTTGGTGTGTCCGAGCTACTTGACTCAGGCCTTTTTGCTAGCGCCAATGTAGCTAACATGCTGGCGTGCTGTTAGGTTATTTTAAAAACGATTGATGCTTTTTTCCTTCTCTTTTGACAGTTCACACTATAGCCTGCTGAAGTCTTTGAGAGTCTGCCGCTGCTCCCTGACGGTATGTTTGCTCATTAACACACCTAGGACCTCCGATTTTCCATTTCCTTAATTCTCTTTCAAGGTTTACATATTTCTGCGTCACGTTACACTTCTCCGTTTCGTTTACATTTCATCACCTATTCCTGTTCATAGCAATTCACTAAAATTCCACCAAACATGCTAAATATGGTTAATAGAGCCAAATACTATTATTATTTTTACATTTTATATGCTTATGAGAACTTATATGTCTTAAGGATATTGTTGTTGAAATCGCACGTGACAAGAGGGAGGTTAGCCACACTGCTACACCCTCAGCCTCCCGTTGAACTGAAAAAATATCATGAATTATAATAATCAGCTTTTATTGTCATATATTTACAGGTACTAGGGCTGGGCGATATGAACCAAAACTCAAATTTTGATATTTTTTTTCAAAATGGTGATATATGATATAAATCTAGATATTTTTTAACTCCAAGTCAAACATATACCGTATTGGGTTAATTTGGTGATGCAAAATGTGACACAGACACATTTATTAACAAATAGCTGCACAATAGGTGCCACCTTTGTCATTTACTCCTCTAAGAGACAGCATGTGTGAGTGAGTTGGGTAGTATGGCTTGTTTAGGGGAAAGTCTGGATTAGGACTCACTCAGCAATTTATCAAACTGTGCTTTTCATGTTCTGAGAAGTACTGAAAACAGAAACTACTAAAATTAGTATTTAGACTCAAAATAAGCTATAAAATAAAAATTTATTGTTATAAGTAATATTGTAATTTTCTATATTGCCAAAATCTCAATATATTTTGACTCTTGATAAATTATCCAGGCCAAGTACATACACATAATTAGTTCTCTGCTTATAACCCCTCCCTGAGGAGCGGTGGGCAGCAATGTTGTTGCTCCGAGTAGGGATCGACCGATATGGATTTTTAGGGCCGATACCGATACAGACTACTGATTTTCTTGAGCCGATATTTGGAGCCGATACTACTTTTGCTCCCTCAATTTACATCATAAAAATGACACAATGATGACAACAAATGGTACAGTAAAGTCTCAATTTAAAAAAGGAACATTTATTGGAATTAACAAAGGTGAGGTAGAACTACACCAAATAAAATATGTTTAACAAATAATAAAAACAGGTAATGTAGAACAAGTGTCGTGGTTTCCCCAGATGGAGATGTGAACGATGAAAAAGATGTAGTGTGGAAAAAGGGATCATCACTGAAACTGGCTTGCATAATAACACCAAGTTTATTAACACAAGCAGAATCAAAAAAAAGGGCTGAGGCAGAAGCCCTGTGAGAGCAGTTGGGGTCAGATTTACTCTGAAGCAAGAACAGGAGAGCAAAGCTTATATCTTTCACAAAGTTCTCAGATGTCACATGATTACTTAACAACCCTTTTCTGGGACACAAAGAAAGGAAGCAACATTTGTCCATTTAGGTGATAAGACCCTCACATGATGATCTCATTTTGAGGTGGAAACAAACAGCTGGTATTCTTCCAACATCCTGAGTGACCTGTGGGGATGATTAAATCCCCTGGGCTCCGCAGGGGGTCGGAGCCCAGAGTTTGAAACATTGATTGATTGTTTATTTTTGATCGTAATGTAACAAAGAGGTGATAACAGGAACGAACCTGTTCTTTGATTCTACTGTTCCTTTGCTTGGCCAGGAATGCTGAGGCTAGCACAGTCAAAGTTCAATTTAGATGATTTAATTTCCTACACGTGAAGCAGTAAATACACCTCACAAGTACAAGTAAAAAAAATAGAGTGAGACATCTCATGAAATTATGAAAGAGAATTGTTCGTCCTTGTCCTGAAAATAGCTTTGACAAAAGTTGGCCTGACTGAAGATATATTTTATTAACAGGATTATTGAGTATAAATATATATAATTATAGTATTAAACACAAAAAGAAACCATGAATAATAGGCCATTCCAACACAACCCCTGAACATAAATTAACAGAGGAAAATAACATGATGTCAAACTGTTCAAGTTTCTGTTCTAAATTTCATCAACATTAACGAGAGTAAATATTCAAACAAGTAGTAAACTCATAGTTAAAAACTTCTCAGCAAAGCACTGAGAGAGGCAGAGAGAGGGAAAGAAACACACACATCAAACATCCAGCAGCTGCTCAATAACTGCGACACAACAAGTGGACCAACAGAACAACCAACGCTAAGTTAAGCAGTTAAAAGATCCTTTGAAAGTTTAAAACCTGCCAGTTTATCATGATCACGAGATGAACCGTAACAAGATTATGGACAGAATTGGGCACATTTGTCTATCACATGTTCTTGACATCCAATCACCTGTTTTCTGGTGAAAAATAGTAAAAATTTATATTTCAAAACATACAAGAGGCATTATATACCTCTACCGCTCTATTTGAAAAAGGTCTCTGTCCTTGTATACATCTATCCACTTCTTCTATTTGAAGAAGCTATGTCTGTCCTATACCTCAACCGCTCTAGCTATTTGAAAAATAGATAGAGCGGTATCTAACCCAAGTAACTAATGATCTACTCTGGGCTTCAGATGAAGGACGACTCTCAGTGCTGGTTTTATTAGATCTTAGTGCAGCTTTTGACACTATAAATCATTATATTCTACTAGAGAGATTAGAGGAATTACTTGGAATCACAGGGACTGCCCTAAACTGGTTTAAGTCCTACCTATCTGATAGGTACCAGTTTGTACACGTGAATAATAGGTCTTCTGTGTACACTAAAGTAAGCTACGGGGTTCCTCAGGGCTCTGTGCTAGGTCCAATCCTCTTCTGTATCTATATGCTCCCCCTTGGTAATGTTATGAGAAAATACTCTGTTAACTTTCACTGCTATGCTGATGATACCCAACTGTATGTATCAATGAAGCCAGGTGAGACAAATCAGCTATCTAAACTTGAGGCCTGTCTAAAGGACATTAGGGCCTGGATGGACCAAAATTTTCTTCTTCTTAACTCAGACAAGACTGAGGTCATTGTACTGGGCCCACGACACCTTAGAGAAACCTATGCTAGCCTAACTGCCCTAGATGGCATTACTCTGGCACAAAGCACAACTGTTAGAAACCTTGGGGTTCTATTTGATCAGGACTTATCCTTCAACTCTCACATAAAACAAACTTCAAGAACTGCCTTCTTTCATCTCCGTAACATTGCTAAAATCAGATCTATCCTGTCTCAAAGCGACGCCGAAAAGCTAGTCCATGCTTTTGTTACCTCTAGACTGGATTATTGTAATTCTCTTTTAGCAGGCTGCCCGAGCAAGTCGCTTAAGACACTTCAGCTGGTTCAAAATGCTGCAGCACGTGTAGTGACTAAAACTAGGAGTAGAGATCACATTACTCCTATATTAGCCTCTCTGCATTGGCTTCCCATAAAATATAGGATAGAATTCAAGATTCTTCTTCTCACTTATAAAGCCCTAAATGGACAGGCACCAGTCTATCTCAAGGAGCTTGTAGTGCCATACAATCCCCCCAGAACACTACGCTCTCAAAATGCTGGCCTACTCGTTGTTTCATTTGTCTCTAGAAGTAGTTTAGGAGGAAGAGCTTTCAGTTATCAGGCCCCACTTCTCTGGAACCATCTACCAACCACGGTTCGGGGGGCAGACACCCTCTCTACCTTTAAGGTTAGGCTCAAAACATTCCTCTTTGGTAAAGCTTTTAGTTAGGAACCAGCTCATAGCTCATAGTTAAGATGCAATAGGCATAGACTGCCGGGGGGGTCTGGCATGCTCGGTTGGAGAGAGGTTGGAGAGGGCGTTAAGAGAGAAGTCATTTAGGTTAGAGAGGGACCGGAGAGGGTCCCATTCCTCTCTCAAACACTCCCTCTATGTCTGCTTCTTCCCTTGTGTGTTTGCTCCTGTACTCCTTCTGGCTTTTGTCTTGCAGGTCCGTGGGATCCTCAGTGTGGAGTTACAGAGTCTCAACAACTCTGTCTCCACCCTTTCCTCTGCACACACCCAACACAGCATAACGTGGATGGCTGTTCATCATAGGAATGGGATCCACACAAGGTTCCTGCTGCTTAACAGAAGGTTTTCCTTGCCGCCATGATGAATTCATGTTGGGTGTGGGATACATATGTATGTGTATATACGTATATATGCATATGTGTGTATCCATAAAATGAAGAGTCCGTCCTTAAGACTGCTCTACTGTAAAGTGTATTGAGATACCATTGGTTATGATTTGGCGCTATACAAATAAAAGATTGATTAATTGATTGATAGCTGAGACACCCCCCCCCCCCCCCCCACCCACACACACAGATATCAAGATATCAAAGAACGCAGAACCTGTCACGCCATCCACCAATCAGGAGCCAGCAGAAGGAATGTCAGTGTGAATTTCACTGTGACATCATCACACACTCTGCTGATGACATCATCAGGAGCTGGTCACACATCAAAGGACTCAGCAACACATTGAGTATTCTTTAATGAGGGAAACCCTTCTGAGAGAGACACAATAACCCACAAACTCCTTGGACTCAGTGAATTTACTTAATCTCTGTCACTCTGACAACAGTTAAATTTTTGATCTAATGATGGAAGTGCATCAGTTCAATGTAAAGAGTCTGGAACAAACATGCTTTGAAGCTCTGAAGGATCATCTCTGTCCGGAAAAATGCATTGGGCTGTGGCAGTTTACTAAAGTTTGGTATATTCCCATTTTGTTTCAACTGAAGAATGAGGCCTTTCACTTCATCTGTGAGAATTTTGAGGAGGTTTCACTCTGTGAAGAGTTTTTGCAGCTTGAGGTACAGGAGCTGGCTGATATCCTGGGTCGGGATGACCTTACTGTGACCCAGGAGAGCACAGTTTATCAAAGTGTTTTAAGATGGATAAACCACATGCCTGAGGAACGACAGGGAGCCATTTCTACTCTGTTACCAAAGGTACGACTGGGGCTGATGGACAAAAGTTACATCACAGACAATGTGCTTAACAATGATGTGGTAAAAACAAACCCTGAGTCCCACCTGTTGGTCTCTGATACCCTTAAAGTCATGTCTCAACCTTCGTTACTCTGCTCTGAGTCTGGGATCAACAACACCTTGTTTTGCCGTCGCTTGCCAAATGCCGTCTTACTGATGTTTAGATTCTATTCTAAGATCATAAAGGCCTTTGACTACAGAACTAACAGCTGGATCATAGTTCACACTCATCCTAGTCTGGAGAATCCCATGACTCACTTATTCCTCTACAGCACTGTCTTCCTTGGTAGATGCTTCTACATTGTGGGTGGTGGTTTAAGATGGACCAACCCCTCTAACAGAGTGTGGAGGTATAACCTAGTCACACACACTTGGCAGGAGATGTCACCAATGCAGGAGCCACGGTACTTAATGAGTGTTACTGTGCTAAAGGGATGCATCTACGCTATGGGAGGCTGCAGGGATGATGATGGTATCTCACGAAGAACTGCTGAACGCTACCAGCCCAACATCAACCAGTGGACGTTCATTGCATCAATGAATGAAGAGAGGATCAGGGCCAGCTGCACCACACTGAACAACAAGATTTACATATGTGGAGGAATGAATAATAGAGTACTGAATACTGCTGAGTATTACAACCCAGACACCAACCAGTGGACACTGATCACTCCCATGGGAACTCATCGGTATAAACTTGGAGTCGTTGCATATATGGGCAACATTTTTGCAGTTGGAGGAAGCGATGGGTCCAGAGATCTGAGTTCTGCTGAGGCTTATGACCCAGTGACCAACACCTGGTACGATGTCCCTGAAATGGTCCACACACACAGACACTTTGACATTGCAGTGATGAACAAGAAGATCTTTGTTGTTTCTTGTAGAAGACGAAACAGAAT
The DNA here is from genome assembly GCF_900634775.1 of Gouania willdenowi. Classification (NCBI taxonomy): domain Eukaryota; kingdom Metazoa; phylum Chordata; class Actinopteri; order Blenniiformes; family Gobiesocidae; genus Gouania; species Gouania willdenowi. Next base: position 9,398 of record NW_021145186.1, read on the forward strand.
TGTTCAGTGCTATGACTACACTACAACTACTTGGTCTGTGGTATTTTCTGGCATGGACCACCGCAATGATTGGGTGAGATGCTGTGTGATTTCTGGACTTCCCAACATGGCTGAGTACTGTTCACCTCGTGAACCCATCATACCCAGGACACAGGTCTAAAAAAAGGTCTAAACTTGATATTGAGATGGAGCAAATGTTATTTTCCATGATCCTAACTGGGAGTGTAACCTGCTCTGACCAGGTCTGTGTGTATCAATAAAAGTGTTTAAAGACAATAGAAGAACTAATGTGTGAATAAATGTATCAGTTCATGTCTCAGCTCAGATGGGATGGTTTTAATCAGCCTGGATCAACCTGAGTTGATGATGATCTAGAAAAAAAATACTACATTTTAGTGGTGACAACATATAGCAGACGTGTAGATGTACTGAATTTCATTAGAATTAATGTAGTGGTTAGCAAGACAAGTATTCTAAAGGGTTAAAATAAGCAGAAATGGATGATTATTAGATTAAATTACTTGAAATCAAACTTCCTACAGCACAATAACAAGTGAAATATACTGAATATAAACAAATAATTCTTGTTTTTTTTGCTTTTTTAATTTATGCAAATGAAAGCTTCGGAACAAGAAGAAAACAACTAATCTAAGTAAAAAATGACTCAGCATTAGTGAAAAATGATTAAGCTGTTTCTTGATAAATGTTGACTCATCTTGAAATAAACCTAAATCTATATTAAAACTAAAACCAAAATTTTAAAACCAGTTTTTGTTCTTAGAATAAATATCTTATCAGAATCACAACCAGGAGTATGAGTACCATCAACATTTATTAACAGTATGAACCGTACACCAGAAACAGTGGTTGCTGCACACTTTTTATGTCAAATTTAACACAATTTAAGACTTTTTTTAAAGCAAAACAAACAGCAATGAACAAAACACATAATATGCTGCTGTATAAAGTGCTGTGATTTGTCACGTGAAGAAGGCAAAAACAAAATGATCAAACATTTGTGCAACACTACAATGTAAAGTATTCAAACATGTCTCAGTTCAAGGTCCATCTAACATGTGAGACCTAAGGACACTGAGGGAAAACTTGTGGCGTAGCTAGCCAAGTCAGGCACAAAACAACGTATTCAAAGGCATTGCAAACAAAAACAACTGTGAACTTGTGGGGGGTCTGGCATGCTCGGTTGGAGAGAGGTTGGAGAGGGCGTTAAGAGAGAGGTCATTTAGGTTAGAGAGGGACCGGAGAGGGTCCCATTCCTCTCTCAAACACTCCCTCTATGTCTGCTTCTTCCCTTGTGTGTTTGCTCCTGTACTCCTTCTGGCTTTTGTCTTGCAGGTCCGTGGGATCCTCAGTGTGGAGTTACAGAGACTCAGCGGCTCTGTCTCCACCCTTTCCTCTGCACACACCCAACACAGCATAACGTGGATGGCTGTTCATCATAGGAATGGGATCCACACAAGGTTCCTGCTGCTTAACAGAAGGTTTTCCTTGCCGCCATGATGAATTCATGTTGGGTGTGGGATACATATGTATGTGTATATACGTATATATGCATATGTGTGTATCCATAAAATGAAGAGTCCGTCCTTAAGACTGCTCTACTGTAAAGTGCTTTGAGATACCATTGGTTATGATTTGGCGCTATACAAATAAAGATTGATTGATTGATTGATATAGTAGAAGAGTACGTGTTTCAGTTTTGAGGAAAGAATTGTTGATCTCGAGTTGGTGTTAAGTGTCGGGAGCCACTATTGTTGTTGGGGAGAGTGTGGTACCCCCACAAATAGGTTAGCTACAATTTATATATAGGGTTTTGTTTATTTTTTTATTTATTTATTATTTGCAGTATTTTTGTAAACATTCAGTTAGTTTTGTACTATAATTTGATCAGTAGTGTTGAGTAGCGGAACTTCCATGGGGACCTGGTTGCTTGGGGGACAGGTAAAGGTGTGGCACGTTCCCCCGTCTCTTCAGAAGCGTTCTGGAGGGCGTTGTGTGAACATCCTGTCCTGATTCTTCTGTTACATCTACTTTTACAGGTCAGTAAAAGTACAAAAACACGATGGAATGTGGGGACCGGGTTAATGTTGACAGCACTAGAGGGGTTACATGATGTTTAAAATGTGTTTTAATAAGTTATGGGTGATTTTGGGGACAATCACATGGGCGGGGGTTCGGTCGGCGGCCGCCATCTTGGCACAGGCAAAGATCGTCCTGTAGCGGCCATTTTAGATAAAATGAGACAGGCACAGTTCAGCCTGTAGCGACCAATATAAATTTTGTCTTTTGTTTTACAGTTCTTGTTAGTTCATGGAAATTATAATACACATCATAAACATAATGCTTTGGTCCGGGCCCCTTGGTAGAGGCAAAGATGGGTTTTTTTCATACACAAGTAAATGAAACTTGTGAACCTGTATAGGTAATGACAAGATTTAGGTTATCCCTAGATTAAGACACTGTATGTACAGTCAGGTTAAACTGTATGTAGGTAAATGGTTATCGTTTAAAATTAGATTATGTATTAATTATATGTGTAATTAGTGAGTGTGGAAATTGTTTGATGTGAAGTTTGTTAAGTGAGAAACTGGACTAAGTAAATATTGTATGTTATATGTGATTGTGATGGTGTGACATTAAAGAGAAGCGTTCTGGAGGGCGTTGTGTGAACATCCTGTCCTGATTCTTCTGTTACATCTACATTTACAGGTATTTATATTTGTTATTGTGGTCATTCATTCGTGTGACCCGTAACACACACACGATCAGCCATGGAAATGGGGGCCTCGGCTGTTACTGTAAAGGCACCAGGCAGAGAGGAGGTATGTTTCAGCGCTCGAACAGCAGCCTTGTGTTTAGCATCTGCAGCTTGGCGTGCTAACACTTTCTTGCCATTGCCGCCATACGGGATTTTTTTATGACAAATAACGCATATACACACACCTGACAATGTCATCTTTTTGCACCATGTGCGAAACAGCTTTCCATCATCCCCCGCTTCGTCTAACCAAGCCCATCTCCATTTGTTTTTTATCTTCCCGTCAATTTGACCAGTGTCAGTACCCTCTTCAGCAAACAATGACTCCATGCTGTCATTAGGCTCAGTCAAGTTACCTGGGAAGGTTTTACGAACTAAGCATGCTGAATCCAAACAACAAAGAGAAACGCGCCCCGCAATAATCTACCGTAAACCATAACGTAGAATAGCGAAATGTCTACTGCTACACTGAAGATTATACATTCAACTGGTTATACTGCCGCTAGCCTAGGCTAGCTTACTGCAGAACGACAAAATGCCAACATGAAAAGCAGAACATTTTTAACTTACCTTATAAACTGATCTTTATCCATGGCCCAACCATATCCATACATACTTGCCAACCCTCCCGATTTTCCCGGGAGACTCCCGAATTTCAGTGTACCTCCCGAAAATCTCCCGGGGCCACCATTCTCCCGATTTTCTCCCGATTTGACCGTCCTTCACTGAGCGTCGTTTCCAGCCAGACAATAATAACGATTACACCACATAAGAAGAGGAAGAAGAGTCTTCTTATGCGGTGTAATCGTAATAGTAATATTGTTGTAATAATAATAATAATAATAATGTAACGGACTGGGTCCTATGTTTATGTTGTTCTACTTGTGTATTCAATGATTCACTAATGTTGAGATGTCCCATGGCTTTGAATGCACCATCGTTACGTACAGCTTTCCCTACCAATGTGTATCTTTGTTTACGGGAGTTCTAGGTGGTGATTGGCTGGGAGGCTGGGGAGAGTCGGGGGTGAGTTTGGAGGGAGTAAGACGGTACCTGCGCTCTGTTGTTTGTTGGCGTCGACTACGGCCCACAGTGGTCGGGTTTCAACGTACGTCATTAAAGACTACAAAACTTGGATTACGGCTGGAGGCTCGTCATTACAATAATTTTTCTGTCTCATAATTTTAATTTGACGGAATTCCGTCACCCTGACGGAAAACTTTAATCCCTGCTGTCTCAGATGTTGATACTTTTAAATAAAAAGCCTTATTAATGTAGAAACAATCTCAAACTAAAGAATTCTGCACTTGTTTGACTCATTTTATCAGAATTTGTCAGAAAGACATCATGACTGGATGTGAAAGCAGCGGTTACTCTAAAAGTCTATTTTTAAACTCCTTCAGCTTCACTAAACACTCAGTTTCCAGAGGAACCTTCACTTCCTGTTCTTAGATCCATCCAGTGGATGTTCTTCTCATGGGAACCATGTGTGTTTGATGGAGGATTATGTGCTATCCAATGAAAAGCTCTCCCTCTCTCTGACATGTTTCTCTGTTCAAAGAAATCCAGCACAGACAATAACACGTCTTTATTTAAAGGAACAAAGCTTCACTGGACATTTGATATCATTACATTTACATTGATTCAAACTTTATGTCAGAAGGAAGATTTAAGAAGAACTTTAGGATTTATCATGGTTACATAGAACATTGTAAGTTCTAAAGAAAGGCTGGACAGGCTAAAGAACAGATTAAAGAACATTTCAGAGTTAGAATAAATCTATGAGCTGTAATCACAGAGTTGATAGAAATGTAAATATGGTGATAAAATGGGAGTGTTTGGACACTTTGGGCTCCCCTTCCCCTGATATTCATTCAGCACACTGCATGATCCATTCACAGGCTTTAGGCAGGGTTTCCCCGTCAGGAACCATTTCATCACATTCACTTCAACTGTAGAAAAACATACTTTATATAAAACACATCACATCTAAAATCAAGAAAATACTATTATGTGATGTATTAGATACTCATTTAAAACTCATTACAAATATGAATCCTTTATAAACACAGAGAAAAGAAACAGATTCAAAGGTACATGATGAAGATGGTCTGTATTAACACAGCATGTATATTCATCTACAAGTTAGGATCTGATTATTACATCTATTGGAATGTTAGTCACATTCTCTAGATTCTATAAAAACTACTAATGATTATTATGTAATTATACAAACACATGATGAACATCATAGACTGTCTTTATGTAGAATGTGTGTTAAACTTAAATCAGAGTTTTTCAACTTTGGGGATGTGACCCCATGTAGGGTCGCCTGGAAATAAAATGAAGTCACCTGAAATGTCTAGTGATAATAATAGTAATAATAATAATAATAATAATAATAATAATAATAATAATAATAATAATAATAATAAAACTGATTAAAATGATATTTTCTAAATTGTTTAAAAATTTTTTTTGTCAAAATAGAAATGCATTTTTTTTTAGATAAATAAATAATATTTATTGAAATTAAAAAAGGGATTTTAAGATAATTAGAACATATTATTTTAAAAATGTAATTAATGAAATAATTTTATTTATCAATTTGCACAACTAAAAAATCTATACATAATATCTCAGAAATAGATATACAGTGCAGGAAAAGGCAGAAGGAGCTTAAATATTTACTGTATATATTTTTGTTAAATAAAAACACCTCACACACCATGTCAAACAACTGTATTCTATACTTTCACTTTGTCAAATATAAATGTAGTTCAAATCAAATACAGTATACAAATATCTGAGCCTGCACTTATTGATACTTTGTGCACTAATACTGGCTACTCTGTATTTGTAAAACAAACATGATCAAAACATAAATTTTAGAGAAAAAAGTCTCCATAAATGTGTGATATAAAATGGGAACCAGTGTTCTGAGCTGTTAGTTCATTGATGTGACTTTATTTTATGACTGTGTAATTGGTTAATTCACAACTTAAACATACCTTATTTTTTCATTTTAGAATGGCATTGCAGGATTTAATTCACAGCCGACGCTCTGGCCCCTTCGACAGCCTGCCACTGATAAAAATAAAGGTGGTAAAGATGAAGGAGGAAGTCAGGGTAATCACATGGAGAAAGGAAAATGGCAACGTGGTCCCCTCGTCTCAAAGGACCAAGAGTTGTGGCTGTAACGGATGGAGTAGTTGTGGTGAAGGCCACCTTTTTTGAAGAGTATTCCCAGCAGTTTAGTGCTGGGAATAGTTTCTACATGAAGGGCCGCTCCTTAATGGTGAATGGGCCCCCCTACCACCTAAAAATAACAAGGGGAACACGGTTCTTCCCTGCACCCCAAATGCAGGTGTCAACGGCAATCGAGAGTGAGGCGAGCCTGCTACTGGACCCCCCCTCTCCTGATGTCCACCTTTCCACAGTGCAAAGCCAAACAGGTGTGCTCACTGTGGAGGGCACTGTGGTGATGGTAAGCATGCCAGTATATAGGGTCACACACTACACTGATCCTCACACACTCACCACCGTCTGAAAGTATGGCGGTACATTATGTAGGTTGGGGAAATCACACACCTTTAGGTCATGGCTGACAACTTCAGCACACAGTAACAAAGATAAACTTTTATTCATACACTCATTAAATGATGCAAACTTTTAATGTTTTGAACAATTTGGTGCCTTGTCATTGAATGTTAATTTCACAACAAGCAGCTTTTAGTTCCAGTAGAATAGCTTCCATTTGACACTAACATCTCCCTATGTTCTTTGTTAGATGGATCCCATCAGGATGAGGGAGGGGGATGGCAGGCCTGCAGTGCCTCATCACAAGCTGACCCTGGAGCAGGTGCGCTCTTCTGCTTGACTTTGTAGGAGGTCCAAATTAGACTGCATTTTTATGTTTACATCAGTGCAACACTCTAATACTGTTACACTTACACAAAAGCATGACATTATCCAAAAATTTAAAGTACAAATTACCACATCATAGAACATTCGCCCTTAAAGCTTAAAAGTACAGTTGTCCTTGTTTACATTTGTATTTGTCTATTTATTACTTAATCAATATTACACAAAAGGTGCTGAAATCACATTTGCCAGATGACAAATTAACTGCAATGTATTTATTCAAACACCAGATGGTGCACTATAAGTTTAGTGCACTCTACAACACAACTTATTCTACGTGACATATATTTCATATTTGACCACAAGGGGCACACAGTTAGTGACCGTAGTGATAAAAACACAATGTCTTTGTAGTGAATATTTAACATCCCTTGGTTCATTTTTTGTAATTTTTTTTGCTTGAATAAATGAAGTAAATAAAAGTTGTCTGGTGTGTAGGTTGGAAGTATGGAAATATACCATAAGAATTTGCAGTTATTTTTTATTAAAATCTTGGTATTTTTTACAAGTTGTATTGGTAAAGGACAGTTCAATAAATGTCATTATCTTAATGCACAAAAATTCTTGCACTAAAATATAATTTAGACATTTAAATTTGTAGATCATTATTTTACAGGTCCATCCCACTTGAGATGAAACTGCACTTATATGTGGCCCCCTGAGATACAATGATTTTGACACCCCTGGTTTAGATTATACTTTAATTTTTGTGCTGCTTGAAAAGAACAATTAAATGTGAATAAAATTGACGATGATACAAAAAAATAAAGCTTTTTCTTTATTTTGGTCTCTTTGTTGGATTTTTGGGCTGGATGCCTGCAAAACAAAGAGTTATGCCATGACAATAATAATATTTGACTAAAGATTTATAACTAATCAAACAGCCAACATCTAACACATTTTTGTTTCAATAACCATATCAATCTGTAGTTTATCAAAGTTGTCATTCATTGATTGATTGTTTTAATTGGTAAAACAATGTAAATAGAAACATGTATAATTAAAAAAGCACAACTTCCAGTGTGATATTACTTTTATCCAACAGTTCTACCAGCACATTTTATTAGTCAACAGTATTAAGTGACAACAGATTATGATTTCTTTATTTAATCATTTATTTGGCTCCTCCAAAACAAATAGGTCGACAACTGGAAGGGAGACGAAGCTGTTGCCAGGCAACACATATACATTTCTTATTTAAAAGCCTGAACTGAGGAGTGGTAACATCTGTAAAAAGTCCCAGTGCTGTTGTCACTCTATATGAGCACTCATGGAATGTCTTTTGTCCAATCAAATTACTTGTTTGGAACTAACTGTAGTTTAATGTACATTTACAATCAAAAAAATTATTGTCAGTTGACAAAATACATGTTTACCACTGCTGTCACCCTCTTTTATAGGATGGGACCAGGGTCATGGTAAATCTGTGGAGAGAGGCAGTCCTGTTCCCAATTCTGCAGCACAGCAGGATCAAAGTGACCCACTTAAAGGGGGTCACTAACCAGTACTGCAATACATGTAAATATTCATTTTTGTTTTAAATAGGATGATTGCTCCTCTTCCCCATGTATATATTCATTCATCTTTCTCCTAACAGCCAGTGATATCTGCAGCACAGGAGGTGGAGGTACTGTCCTGTGTGCCTTCCGAGGAGGGGGAGTACATCCTTCTCCTCGCAAATGGTGACGATGTCGTCGTGGCCACTGACCTGTGGGAGCCTCTGGCTCCCATGTTGTATGATCCCCTCAGGGTCAGCATCGTCCTACAGGGGGGGAGAGTTTCCTCTATTACACCCATTTAAATTAAATCTATGTAAAGTCTTCCTTTCTTGGTCTTAAAATGTTCATGAAACTTATGATTGTTTAAAGAATGTTGTATTAAAAAAAGTCCATGTCTTTACTTGGAGTGCAAACACTCATTGCCATGTTATCTGCACAGCTGAACAGGTAGTATCAGCACCAGGAATAAGGTAAATGTAGGTGAAACATAAATTTTATTAAAAACCTCAACCTAAAAATAGTTCCCTTTCACTCTACTTAAAAATGAATATTATCAATATCTGGAAAAGATAAAGATTTAATCAATGGAGAGTAGTCAGCTCTTTTTAGATACAGTATTAAATATGTACATACACACATTAAAATATATATATTACAATAGTTTGAAAAAGGTACGAGTTTATGAATTACTTTCTCAGTTACTGCATTAGTTACTTACATATTTAGTTAGTTTATTAGTTACTTATTGAATTACTTTCATAGTTACTGCGTTGAAATTGATTGAAAAAGTTGGAATTGGTTGAAAAGAGTTGAAATTAGTTGAAATTGGTTGAAAAAGTTGAAATTGGTTGAAAAAGTTGAAATTGGTTGAAAAAGTTAAAATTGGTTGAAAAAATTGAAATTGGTGTAAAAAAGTTTAAATATATTCAAAAAGTAGAAAAAAATTAAATTGTTCGAAAAAAGTTCAAATTTGGATAGAAATTTTTAAATGGATTGAAAAAGTTGGAGAAACGATGAAATTAGTGTTAGCGTTAGCATTAACTTGGGGTTACTGTTGCAGCCTAGCTTTACCATTAACATTAGCCTATCTGTAGCATTAGCCTAGCAACAACATTAGTGTAGCATTAACCTAGCATTAGCATTCGCGCAGTATTTACCTAGCATTACCCTTTTGTTGATGTTAGCATTAACCTAGCGTTACCATTAGCATTACCAATAGTCCAATGTTTAATTACTGTTAAAGTATGACTTTAATGTAGGAACACAAGGTTATCATTAAGTGCTTTTGATGGAATATGTCACCAAAAGGTTGTTAATATTATAGTTTTATTTCCTCATATTGTTGCCAGTTTTTTTAAAAAGGCATTTTTTTTATATTTATATTTTTTTATATTTTTACTTGTTCTTGTTCTACATCAACTGTTTTTAATATTTATTCTATATATTTTTTACTTGTTGTTGTTCTGCCTCACCTTTGTTAATTTCAATAAATGTTCTTAAAAAAAAATAGACTTGTACCAATTGTTATAATTATAATGTCATTTTTATGATGTTAAATGAAGGAGCAAAAGTAGTATCGGCTCCAAATATCGGCTCAAGAAATTCAGCAGTTTGTATTGGTCATCAGCTAAGGCATCGGCCCTAAAAAATCCATATCAGAATTTTCATTTCGGTGCATCCCATATATATTATATATATATATATATATATATATATATATATATATATATATATATATATATATATATATATATATATAATAAATATATATATATATATATATATATATATATATATATATATATATATATATATGTGTGTTTTCCTTAGAACTGGCTCCACCCACCTTGTCTGCAATCAAGTCTGCAAAGCTGCTTCTCATCTCCAATCAAGCTACCTACACACTCCACAGTATAAGATCAGCTCATTCTACCACTTGATGTCAGGTCATCAGTTTACCAACCTTCATCTTTAAACTTCAGCCCCTCCACCTCACATCTGGATCACATCTCACTCACTGAACATCAGGAACCTGCACCTTGGACCTCCTGCCAGCATCCTACAAACAACAGCAATACGTTCTTTTGTAAACCTTACCTAAGACTGTTTGTGTAGCCCTGATAACTATATATGTGATTAATATTTATAATATTAACCTACATATTTATATAGGATTGACAGTGTAATTCATACTTATACAGAATTATATTTATTAAATATAATAATAAAATATTTAAGCTTTAAGTTCAGTTGGGTGGTTTTGAAGGGGTTCTCCGTTGCTAAAACTCATTTCTTTAAAGCGTGTGACGTCACTTCCTCCACTCCACGTTACTCTCGCGAGATTACGTTCAGCCAATCACGTAGCTCGGTCACCTATTGCAAACAGCTGTGTTTGTTCCCTGTCAGAGAGTGACGACACACACACGGAGCTGCTACAACAGGTTGGTTCTTTAACATCTACTTTAGGTTTTTAACAACTTTAGTACTCACTACAACCTTTGTACACCTTCAGACTTCACCACCTCAGGGATAGGAGACATTTAATCCTGCTGAGCTTGACGTTTGAAAAGGAATTGGTGAGTTTAAATGTTTGTTGCTCAGGAGCATGCTATGCTAACTGAATGCTAATGTAATGCCATTGAAATATGTTAGGTGGCTAATGTTGTATTAGATACATTATGTTGAGTGCTGTTACCCCAGTATAACTGTTAACACTATTTAAGTATTGATTTGTGTTGGTTGAGTGAGTGTGGTGGAGCCATTTCAGCAGCAGAGGGCGCTAGAGGAGTGTCTCTACCCTAATCAGCCATAAAAGGAGGCTGTAATGAGCGTCAGGTGTGGCACTGGAGAACAAACGCTTTTTATCATGTGGAATGTGAACATCTTTACGACATAAAACGCTTTGGTTACATTAGGCCTGGGTGATATGGATCAATATTCATATCTCATAGATTATATAAACTCCATTTATTTATATTTTTAAATATAGTTTTAGAAAAAAAAAAACAATAGGTCAAAGGAGAAAAATACCACAAAGACCCTTTTATTAATCACTAGCAGCACAACATCAACATTTTGTTCCACTTGTGACTTTTTCCTTCATTAACCCTTGGGGCACCTTTACAAAAAAGTTCATCTTTGAGTTTGGGGACCAAAACGCTACACTGTAAAAAAAAAAATAAAAATAAATAAAAAACCATTTTTTACAGTTTAAAAACTGGCAGCTGTGGTTGCCAGAGCATTACCGTAAACCGTTTTGTTAGAATAAGTGTTTATCCAGACCTTTTACATTTAGTAACTACCGGTCTTGTCAAAATATTACCATCATTAACACTGTTTCTACCTTTACGGTAAAGGAAGATTACCGTACAATTTACAGTAAGAGTTGATCACTCTAAAGCATACTGTAAAAATATTTATCAATTAAACATTTTCTCATATAATAAACTTATGCAGTAATTATTTTGTTACTGTGAAAGACAATTAAATTATAATATATGACTATGTATTACAATACAGGAAATAACTACTCCTGCTTTAAAATACATTTAGGGCACATTAAGGGTATATTTTTTAACAATGTTAAGAATAAAAATCCATGACATTTTCAATAAACATTTGCTCACAAACTGAAATTTAGTTTACTGAGTAATGTTTGTATGAAAAGACAATTTAAATAAAATAAATGTATCAAATTTCTTTCACTTTTCCATAGAACTTTGACTTTATTTTCAAGATCATTAATTGAACAATGAAGCTTTAATATGGTGTTTTCATCTCAGATTGATGGTTGTGAGTAATGTCAGGATCCAGAGAACAAATGAGGTCACTTCCTCTAAACGTCCATGGGCAGACAGTCATTTTTTAAAAGTCTTTCAGCTGGATCAGTGGGTGTAGTTGTTGTGTTCCTGTAGCTGTATGGCAGCAATAAGGCCTTTCTGTTGACTGGAAATGTTCCCCTGATGGACAGGATTTCAGGAATTAACATCTAGCAGTAAGAAAACAAAATGAACATGGTCAAAGTTTTATCAATCACATCTTGGGCAAAAATACATAAAAAAGGTTGTTTTATTACTCACATATCTTCTGGCTGAGTACAGAAACACACCTATCAGCCTGGATCAATGGGAGTTTCCAGAGTAGGATGAAGCAAAATGGAAAGAAGTGGAAAAATAGGAGAAAAACAAAGCTTTCAGAGGTTTTTCTTTTTTAAAGAACATTTTCTTAAAGAAACAATGAGGAAATACTGCCTGTGTCAGTACAGTAGCTTTTATTATACCCTGTATGTTCAATGGTTGAATAAACTTCAGCTTTATTTAACACAAGCAAAGGTATTGTCTCTTAAAATTTGAATATTCATTCAAACCTGAAGGTAAATGTTCATATTTGAACTGAAATGAGACGTTCAGTTAAAATATTTTTTACTTGTTGTTCTACCTCACCTTTATTAATTTCAATAAATGTTCCTTTTTTTTTTAAATTGAGACTTTTGTTGCATTTATCATCATTGTGTAATTTTTATGATGTAAATTGAGGAAGCAAAAGTAGTATCAGCTCAAAACTGAAACACAGCAAAGCTCCAGTTTGTACACGGACCCAGAGAGAAGTGACATCACTACCGCTGATAATTCCCCAATCTTTCATTTCTGATCACATGCTAATGTGTTTGTTAGCCGCCAGACTGTGATTCAAATAGGTATTAATTAATAGGATTAGGTCTGAAAGCATGTTTATCACTGCACTCAGTGAGTTAGTGACGTACACACTCTGAAATACTGTATTTTTCAGAATATAAGGCGCACCGGATTATAAGGCGCACTATCAATGAATGGGTCTGACCGGGTCTCTTTTCATACATAAGGCGCACTAGTTTATTATTATTATTAAGGCACATTAAGAGAAACAAAATAGTCAGATAAGTCAAACTTTATTCAACTCATTAACAATAATTCTCAACATTGTTCAGGTTTAACACATAAAATACAGAACAATACACTGACTTTTTCAGTTCAGTATGTTAAAGCACAGTACGGTACATATCACTCCATGAGGCTCCTGACTACAGTAGCCCTGAAGCACCAAAAATCCATCAAGCGGTGCAGCTTCATAGTTTACCAAAGTTGTACTAAAACATTTTGACACATTAATACATACATAAGGCTCACCTGATTATAAGGCGCACTGTCGATTTTTGAGAAAATTAAAGGATTTTAAGTGTGCCTTATAGTCTGAGAAATATGGTAGTTTTTTCTGCTTTCTGCACTAGTGTTTATTCTGAACAGTAAACATCTTTAATTTATCATCAACTGTGTGATTTGGATAACATTAAATAGACATTTCTTAACTTGTAAGGATTCTTTCAAACAAGATATCTATTCTTTTATTTAATAAACTTGATTTAAGTAAAAGGAACTCTGTGATTAGTTTAAACCTCAATACCTCAACAACCTGGAGGTTTGTTCCAGCTTTTTAAAGTGACTTATTTACACTGACTTTTTATTTACTACTACTACTTTGTTCAAGACAGCTTACACTAAGTTTGTGATATTTAATGTATCATACCTGTCAAGTATCCCGTTTTGGCCGGGAAACTCATGTATTTTATACCCCTTTCCTGCCACCTTCCCCTATTATTTTCCTTGTAAAAATCCCGTATTTTAATGTAAGCATCATTAAAAGATAGATAAAAAAACATTCGTCCGCCTCTCCAAACTGGACGCTATCACTAACCTCGTGAGAACTGCCGCCTCACGTGACCTAGGTTGCAGTTCACTTCTCGCGAGAGTAGATGCAACTTCCTACAGCGGGAACAAACCCGGAAAATGGATGGATGTGAAGAAGGCGCGCCGGCGAAAAAAACTAAAAAGTCATGTAAATACCTTGAGAGATTGGACAGTGACTTTACTTTTATGAAGAAGAGCAGGATGGGTTCCAATTACCGGTTCTGTATGATTTGCAACTGCGATTTTAGCATCGCCCACGGAGGAAGGAGCGACGTAAATCAACACGAAAAATCCACTAAGCACAAGCGCCGGCTGGAGGCAAAGAAACATGCTCAGGGGATGTCAGCATTTGTGACAAGAAATCCCAAAGAGGAAGATGAGGTCAGTAATGTGGAGGTGAAAATGGCAATGCTGTGTGTTAAAAACAACGTTGCTTTCACCTTCTGTGACGACTTCAACAAGTGTGTAGCTTAGATGTTCCCAGGTTCTGCTATAGCACGAAAATACTCTGCTGACGCAGACGGGGTAAACGAGCAGGCGCGCTCGTCAAACTGAGGCAGCGGGGATTACGCACTGCACTTCCATCCATTCACCTGGCGAATGTCCGTTCTCTGGCAAATAAAATGGATGAACTGCTGGTCCTAAACACCAGAAACTCAGACTTTTGCAGATCCGCCGCGCTGTGTTTTACTGAAACCTGGCTCAGTGAACTCATCCCGGACAGCTCTCTACATCTACCGGACTTTCAGCTCCTCAGAGCGGACCGCGTAAAAGAGCTCTCTGGGAAGACAAGGGGAGGCGGAATATGCTTTTACATGAACCAAGGTTGGTGTACAGATGTCACAGTGTTGAAACAGACGTGTAGCCCTAATCTGGAGAGTTTTTTCATAAACTGTAAACCGTTTTATTCTCCGTGGGAGTTCTCCTCGTTTGTCATGGTCGGTGTTTACATCCCACCTCAGGCTTGTGTAACAGAGGCGTTACAGCACCTGGCCGACCAGATAGCAGACGTGGAGAAAAAACATCCAGACTCTTTTCTTATCATTCTCGGGGATTTTAACAGAGCAAATCTAACTCACGAATTCCCTAAATACAGACAACATATAAAGTGTCCCACCAGGGGGGCTAACACACTGGACCACTGCTACACTGTAATAAAAGATTCATATCACTCTGTTCCCCGTGCAGCTTTGGGGCTCTCTGATCAATGTCTGATTCACCTCATCCCGACCAACAGGCAGAAGTTTAAATCTGCTAAACCTGTTGTAAGGACTGTAAAGAGGTGGACAGAGGAGTCAAAGCAGGAGTTACAGGACTGCTTTGACTGCACTGATTGGAGTGTTTTTGAAGCTGCATCAGACAACCTAGATGAACTGACTGACACTGTGACATCTTACATCAGCTTCTGTGAGGACGTGTGTGCAGACCAAGACTTTCTGCACATACAACAACAAACCCTAGTTCACACCTCAACTTAGGATGCTGCATCAGGCTAAGGAGGAAGCCTACACGAGTGGGGACTGGGACCTGTTTAAGCAGGCTAAGTACACACTAACCAAGGAGATCAGAGTAGCCAAGAGGTGCTACACTGAGAAGCTAAAACAAAGCTTCTCAAAAAAAGTCCCTTCAGAAGTGTGGAAAGGCCTGCGTGAGGTTACCAACTACAGGAAACCCTCCCCCCACCCTGCAGGTAACAAAAGACTGGCTGAAGACCTGAATAGTTTGTACTGCAGGTTTTCACACCCAACCCCGAGCTCATTAGCATCAGCCCATCACCTGGACTCTGCCCTTCCTGCTCCCCCCACTTCCCCCCCTACCTCACCCTCTGACCCCCCACCTGCCCTGAAGATCAATGAAAAAGATGTGTGCCAGCTATTCAAAAAACAAAAGATCAAAAAGGCTCCAGGACCAGATGGAGTATCTCCCTCCTGCCTGAAAGCCTGTGCTGAGCAGCTGGCCCCCATCTTCACACGGATCTTCAATACATCACTGGAGCTGTGTGAAGTACCTTCCTGCTTCAAAAGCTCCAGCATCATCCCAGTCCTTAAGACACCGGCCATCACAGGACTCAATTACTATCGACCCATTGCCCTGACGTCCGTAGTCGTGAAGTCCTTTGAGAGGCTGGTATTGAGCCACCTGAAGGACATCACAAGACCCCTGCTGGACCCCCTGCAGTTTGCCTATCGGGCAAACAGGTCTGTCGAGGATGCAGTCAACATGGGACTGAACTACATCCTGCATCACCTCGACTCCCCAGGGACCTACGCTAGGTTCCTGTTTGTGGATTTCAGCTCTGCGTTCAACACCATCATCCCGGTCATCCTTCACCAGAAACTCACCCAGCTCACAGTGCCAGCCTTCACCTGTCAGTGGATCACCAACTTCCTGTCTGACAGGAAGCAGCAAGTAAGGCTGGGAAGCATCACATCTAGCACCCGGTCACTCAGCGCTGGCGCCCCTCAGGGGTGTGTTCTCTCCCCACTTCTATTCTCCCTCTACACCAATGACTGCACCTCAGGGGACCCCTCTGTGAAACTCCCGAAGTTTGCAGACGACACCACCGTCATCGGTCTCATCAGGGATGGGGACGAGTCTGCCTTCAGATGGGAGGTGGAACAGCTGGCTCTCTGGTGCAGTCAGAACCATCTGGAGCTGAACCCGCTCTAGACTGTGGAGATGACAGTGGACTTCAGGAGAAATCCCCCCCCCCCCACTCTCCCCCCCTTACCATTCTGAATAGCAAAGTGGCTACCGTGGACTCCTTCAGGTTCCTGGGATCCACAATCTCACAGGACCT
>NW_021145187.1:0-56378 GCF_900634775.1 Gouania willdenowi
AATCTTATATCAAGCAAACCTTGTCTTTTTTGTCTCAAATAGGCAGGGAATCTTAAAATGAGGTAAATAACTGTTAAAATAAGATATATTACATCTTTTACCCAAAGTCTCCTCAAATAAATCTTGTTTTAAGATTCAGTAACAAACTCAACTTGCTTGATTCAAGAGTCACACAAAAAGCATCTGAAAAACAGAGTTTATTTCTCTGACTTCAAGCTGATGATGTTCACAAAACTGGCAAAGCAAACAGAAAACAGGCAAACTGGGTTCACCCAACACAATACATGATGTGTATGGTATGATACACCATACAGTACTTATTGTTCCTCCAGATTATTGTCTGTGGGCAATAATGTCACAAAGACTGTATTTTATTGGAACAAAGGTATTGTCTTTGAAACTAACTGGAAAATAGGAAATGCAGTCAATTAGTTCTTTTACAAATTCTGTAGCCTGGGCAACATTGGGAACTGCCACCTCATATGCCAGCAACTCTGGATTCAGATTCAGTGTTTCATAACGTTGGTACTCAAAAGCAACTAAAGAGGAATCTATCACAAAGATATCTTTTATCAGTCCGAACACTGGGAAAGCACCATCTACAGCTACAATAATCATAGATTTCCCACTTATGTACTTATTTCCATTGAGGATGTACCATTTCACAGAGACAACAGATTGCATGACCTCTATGCCTAAAAAATCTTTGACTTTTCTTTTAACATAATCAACATTTTTGACAGCTGAGACAGGCCCTGATTCTCTTTCACTAGCAAAAATTGGATGCTCAGTGCCTATTTCATTTTGACAACATTCAAGGAACTGATTATGGTTTGCAAGCGATTTACATACATTTTTGAAATTTAACTTGGAAGCCCACTGCTTAAAATAGCTATGCTTAGCTTCAAATCGCATACACATACTTCTTACTAAAGGACCAAAAGATATGATTTGGCTAGGTAGATGGAGCATGTAATGCTGCTTGGGAATGACATTGGATTCAGAAAAAAGTTCTTTGAACTGATGCAGATGTTGCTCAATCATGTGCCTGAGCCGCAATACAGTTTCTAATGAAATAACAGGAGCAAGGATAATTTGAACAATCTGAATTAATTTGAAAATAAATTTGACATACTCACTGTCCATATCATTCAAAATGAAAGGTAGTATTTTCAAAAGTATTAACATTTGTCCACATGACTGTTTTATTTTATTGTCATTAGCAGCTAAAGTGCTGACACTAATAGGACATGGCTTATCTCGTATATCTAGAGGTGAGTAAGGAAAAGTTATAATAGCTGAGTTAATCTCATCTAATTCTATCTGTCCTGACAGAATCAGGTTTTTTAACACAAGCTTTATTTCCATTGGTGCAACACCTTCAAAAATTACATGCATTATATCCTGTGGAGTTTGTTTGATCAGGTCAAATGCTGGAAAATCAACTAGCCTGCTTCTTCTGTTAATCCCGTAAGTGGTTTTGAGGGATGCTTTCAATGGTTCTGTGCTTGCTTTGTCTATTTCAAGACATTGCCTGATGTGGTTTTCCAAACTTCTTTCAGCAAACTTATTCTCCTCAAAAATACTTTGCATATCATCAAAGGAGCATTCACAATGTCTACATTTGCTATAAGCAAAACCAACACCTTGTTTAAACCCAGCAAGGTCATGTTGGGCAAGTGTATCTCCACATAAGGCTATCACCGCACCAAACAACTCAATTTCACCATTTGGGGTTTCAATCCGAACACCATTGTAAAGAAGTGTCAGATCTTTTAGGATTCTTTTTAGTATAACATCAACACCGCATTGAGAAATATCATTTGCCTTGGCAATAGCAAGGAGTCTTATAGCAGCCAACTTGGACCTAAATTTTGGATCAATATTCCCTAAAGTGTAATAAAACATCAATAATTTATTTGCAGAGGCATGGGGGCCTAAAGGGTTACATATTTCAATTTCATCGGTGTACAATAGTATTTGCAATGCATTTGGCCTTTGAGAATATAAGGGGTGGGATGTAAAAAGGGCTCCATCAGTAAAATCATACAAGAATCCCTCTCTACTTCTTTGTGGTACAGTGGTCAACATTGTGAAGATTCTAGAATTGGTCAGTAACTGCTTGAGACTTTGAATGAGTGGCACATAGTAAAAACTTTTGTTTCTTAAGGCCATGACCCTTGAAGGACCACGCTTTACCCAACAAATCTTCTGGGACATCACAACTTCCTCTGGGTTGACTGGATTGAATAGTTCCCGGATAGTTTTATTCTGTCCATATGCTGTGGTTGAGAAAGGATCCGTGAATGTATCAAAAGTAGCCAAAGCCTCATCTTGGAGCTGAGCAGTTGTCTCTGGATTCTCTTCAAACACCCTTCTGATTCTCTCCCTCAGTGTGTCAAGGAGAGCAGCTTGGTACTGTTGCACCCCCGAGATGACGCTGTTGACAGTTCTCTGTGAAAATATATATATAAAAAAATATATATATATATATACATATATATTCCCCTCATATAATTATTGCTAACAGGCCCATAGTTAACATTGAAATATAGAAAGGAATTATTACAGTAATTATATTTTTTTATAAACATTGTATAATCAAGGAATTATTATACGATATCAATAGTACCATTAAAGCATTTGTCCATCAAGACAAATTTACCTGTGACAAGTGGCACTGTTCCCGGACACTGATGGCGAATGCCGCTGCAGATCTAGCAATATCAGGTCTGGCTCTGGATGTCACAGCAACAGCCTGCTCCTTCAGAAAGTGATAAAAGTAAGAGTAGATAGACACAATCAGGGTTGATTTGAATTGTTGTTGTTTTTTTGTTTTTCTTACAGTGAAGTGTTTTTTTTTTTTCAAGATTATAAATTAGACTACAACAAACAATGAGTGTGTAAAATTGACTCAGACAGCAGTGTTATTATTCAGCAAGTAAGTACCCAGCTCTAATTACCGAGGTAACCTTAACTTTACTGGGTACTACTTTGTTTACAACTAAAAACTAAATGAACTAAAGCACGTAAATAATACAGTCTATGAGAAAATGTTTCCAATTATTGCCCTCTGTATAACGTTACAGTAGTTGAAAACATTTTGTCCCATTTCTCCTTATGGAGAAAAGCGTGCCATAATACGGACTAATTGATGAGGAACAGGGCGCACGAGAGGGGAAAAAATAATTTTAATCCCACATTTGCCTCACTTGGACCTGAGCAGCTCTATCGTCTCTTCCCAAGGTAAGTGTGAAGTTCGTTCAATTATGTGCGTTTCACGTGAATAACGTCATGTTACGGAGGTAACTTAGCATTCACTGAAGACAATTAGCTTACTGTATATGAAAGAGAGAGTGTGTCATATAGACTGTAAAAAGAAGGTAAGATAGCCTACTCCTGATTAATGCGTGCATTCCCGGTATGGATTCAAGGAAGCCAGGCTTTGAATACACCATTGTATGTGGGAAATAAAATAAAATAAAACAAAACAAAACACTTTACACAAGTCAGCATCACACAGAGAGCAAATTAATTGGCGAGATAGGCCCTCAGAGGTCAAAACGAATGGAACTGTGGAGACTTACGGATTCAAGGCGGCCGACAGCGTCAGGCTGCTGTGACGGTTCAGGTAGAGAGGCACCAGGTGGGACAGCCACAGTGCTGTCCGCTGCAGGGGTGCTACAGCTGGCAAAAACGGACACACCAAATGTTTCCTGTCCCAAAGAGCGAGAAGAAGGCGTCGTACTCCATCCACTTGGTGGGCTTCCAGTCCGAAAATACTGAAGGTGCGTCCGTTTAATGTGGCGAAAGAAGGAGTTGAAAACTCTAAAGTCCTGTTCACATCCATCAATACCACAGTAAACCCAAAAATCCGGGCTGCGACTGTGGCTTGCATTAATGTGGCTTAGTAGGACTTTAAGACTTAGAGCAACAAAGACGAAACAAATCATACACCTCCACGCTGCCATGATGCCGAACCGTCTGTGATGCACCGTTGGCGCCAGGTTTGCTCGGCGATATTGTTGTCGCTGGCTGATGACCCTGAGGGGGAGGGGGGAGGGGGGCACTCATGCTATCATTTGTATTTATTATTTGAACACAAAATTTCTCCGAGTATATGTTATTTCATTAATTTTAAGATGGTAAATGTTTTGTTTTAAAAATCTTTTATTAACAAGCTAATGTTTACATCCTCAGTTCATGTCGGCTCATGTCCTCCAACTGTCCCACCTCAATGACGTCAGGATTTACGTTACGTCCAAGTGATTTCCCCGCTTGAGAAAAAAAAAAAAAAAATTCCCCGCTTGAGTAACGGAAGGAGGCACGTTACATTCGTGAAGGAACAGCGGCTCAAGGTCAGTAAACTTAATTGAACTTTTAATATTAGTCGCCAAAATCATATTTTAGAGCAGATTGTTGCTGTGACGGTTACCGTTTCAATTGTTTTTCACCGGGGTACTTGCTTAGCAAGCTAGGTGGTGTTAGCTCATGTGCACTTTTGCATGCTAACTAACGAGCTCTGTTTGGCTGTGTTTTTGCTAGGTAGCCTACCACGTGTTGGGCCTAATTCGTCGGGGAGCCGATGAATCTTGAATGGATATTTTTGACGATGCCACTGTATCGGTCTTGGAGGGTAAGTCACAAATAAAGTTTATATTTGATGTATAGGTGCTTTTGGCATGTAGTTTGGAGGAATAATAATAAAAGCTGATAGCTAAAGAAAACCAAATTAGTAAATTTGCTATTCATTATCTGATTTTTTGAGTAATAGCCACAGTTGCAGCTCAAATGTGCTGATTAATAATTTAAATGAATTAATTAAATTAGTTAATGTAAATAAATAAAAAAAATTAGAGGTGGGCATAGATTAATTTTTTTAATCTAGATTAATCTCACTGTAATCTTGGAGTTAATCTAGATTAATCTAGATTAAAATGACTCATTTGAATTCTCCCGAAGGCCCTCAGAATATGCGTGCTCCCCAAATAATCACTAAAAGTAGCCTAAGTCTTTGAGTTTATTAGCCCAGGGGCTCATCTCCTGTCTCCAAAATGCAAAAATATCACGGTTTCATGATATCACGGTATTATGATAGCGGTCTTTTTTTTTTTAAGAAAAAAAACTTTTCAATTGAACAGTCTCATATTTTTAAACAATATATAGAAAACAAAACAAAACAACATGTGCTTCTCAATTATTTTAGTCATGTTAGAGGAAACTAGCTGGTGTTATTCACCTTAGCAATAAAGATTGATGAAAGAAAAAAGTTGTTGATAACTTCTTTTTTTTACTGAGGTAGATATGGTTACTAGCATGCTAAAATAAATCATCATTAGCATGCTAGTTACCATATGTGCATCAGTTTAAAATAAAAACATTACAAAAGGATAGATGAAGAAGATAAGATATCTGCCAAGGTAACAAGATAATTTCACTAATACCAGACGTTAGCAAGCTCATTTCACTTCGTTCATTTCAAGACAGCATTAACTTTACCTTGAATTTAGCAACAACAGGGTGATGCTCCCTAACATGCGCTGTCATATTCCATGTAGGCTGCCACTGTTCGTTTTGAACATCGGGCGGACTTCTTCTTCCAAGCCGTGACCGTATGGCTTTTAATAGTAGCTGAAGTATTCACAAACAGCCGACTTGGTTCGCTTAGACGGTGGAAAAAGTTCCGGGGCTCGGACATCACACAACCTGCCTGTCACTCTCACAACACACGCAGGTGCGCGGGGGGGCGCCGTGCGCGGGGGGGGGGGGCGCCGTGCGCGGGGGGAGGGGGTGGGGGGGGGCGCCGTGCTGAGCCGCGCTGCAGCTTCACGGCATGAGAGACCTCTCATGCCTGACGAAACGTCAC
This sequence comes from Gouania willdenowi, assembly GCF_900634775.1. NCBI lineage: Eukaryota > Metazoa > Chordata > Actinopteri > Blenniiformes > Gobiesocidae > Gouania > Gouania willdenowi. The sequence goes on from NW_021145187.1 coordinate 5,867, forward strand.
ATTTAAAAAAAAGGAAAAAAGCGCTCATAACGCAGGAATTGTGACCCTTGAAACTGGTAACCGGCTAATGCCTGGACCCAGCTCCCAACTCAACTTTGAGAATAGATTAACGGCGATATTTTTTTTATCGCCGACAAGATGGCTCAAGTTAACGCAGCAAGTTAACGCCGATAATGGCCCGCCTATAAAAAAAATATGACCAACACTGAACTTATGGCATAAAGGTAGCCCAATGTTTAAAGTCCAGACTTTAACATTTTTACCCTTGATTTTATTTGGGGCTGGCATCTTTGTGAGATAGGCTTATGATTATTTTCGCTGACTTTAAGGAGGCTTCATAGCACAGACAACTAGTTAAACAGTTTACAAATGTGTTGGAGCTCAGAGGGAGAGATAAATGGCACCTCTTTATGTTGCTTGGTACTGTAGCTTGGCATTGCTTCATCTTAAGGTATTTATTTGTCATATTACAGCTGCCGGTGTTGATGAGGAGGCTTTGAAAGGCCTTAGCCGGGAAGACCTGAAGGATCTTTTTCCTGGTCCTGGACATTTTCTCAGAAGAAAGAAACTTTGGGAGTTCATCAATCAAAATGTAAACACAAATTGGAATAAATAATAGTTATTAAAATTAAATTGTACCATATTTTAATGGTCCTAATGCATTTTGTTTTCATCCTACATAATCCTAATAGTGTGAAAATACCACGGACCAAGATGCCAGCACTTGCAGTGGAAGCGGGATTATGCCCTCAACTAGCTCCATGCCACCATGCCAGCCGCAAGCCTCCACCCCCATATCTGCTGAGAAAACAATGAAAATGCCAGACCCTCCAGAGTATGTGGTGTACACAGATTCAGAGTTAGACATGGTGCGTAGTCAGTACTTTGCATTGCTCTGCAATGGAAAGGAAAAGAACTACAAGATGTCAAAGGAGCTATGTTGCAGACTTGTAAGGAACACAATCACTAGCATGGTTGCAATCCTGCGTGCTAGTCCCATGGGTAAACAAGCAAGATACCCCTCCAAACTGGAAATGAGAGCCATGTCACAGAAGATTGTCGACTATTATCCTATGTTACGTGATGCTGACACAAATATGCCATATGTAAGTAATATTTTTCATTTTTCTCAACCAAAACTGTGGACAGGTCAACAACAAGACAAACAATTTATCTAACATTCTTTCACCACAGCTGACCATCTACACCAAAATGTACAAGCGACTCCAGAATATGAGATCTCCAAGGAAGAGGCAGGGCTCCGTACCACAAAGAGGAGCGGCCAAGACAGCTCTCTTCAGCGCAGACAACCAGGACATGGAGACAGATTGGACAGACACAAGCTACTCGAGTGATAATACCATACTTCTTGAGTGCAATGATGACATCAGCGAGGACAACTCTGCAGGTATGCAAATTGTGGGAAAAAAATGAAAGGGTGGCCGTCATACAAATTTGTTTATGACTAAAAATGTTTAATCATGTAATGAAACTATAGTTGTCCACATTTGTTGAACCAGAGTTCATGGCTAGACATGCACTGTGTTTATATATGCCCATTTTGCCCTGTCATATAATTGTATTGAGAATTTTTTCATTATTTCTAAAAAAAAAAGCATCCCCACTACCACTCCCCTCTGTGCGAAAGAAGCCAAAGAGTGGCACCAAAACATCACTGCTGCCATCCGAGTCAGCCTCATGCTCCGCACCCACGACTGTGATTGCTTCACCAACCACGTCTGCGTCACCAGCCACGTCTGGATCACCAACCACGCCTGCAAAGGATGTTTTTGGTAAGCCCACCTCAGCACACCTCTCAGCCTGTCATCCATGAAATTGGATTAAAGTTTCCCAAAAAATAGTGCATTGTATTTTAACCACGCTTTATTTCCCCTGTGTTGTTGTTAAAGTGTTAACATTGAAATGTCTCGGCTTGGTTTTTTGTCATTTCAGTGGGCCAGGACAGTCTGAAGATGCAGGCTAGGCACTACAGAACATTGAGCAACATGTACAATAAGCCCAATGCAAAACCCAATCAAAATGATGTTGCTCAAATTTTGGACCTTGAGTTTGAGGCCAGACGGGCTTTCATTGATGCAGATGTTACAAAGGAAGAGGACCGACCTGCAAAAATCTTTGAGGCATATCCATGCTTCAAAGATGTTCGAAATGTATGTTGGTTTGTTGTACTTGAGTTACTGTGTATCCATCTGTGTACTGAATTTCAATGCATTGTTAACTGTTGAACTGTGCACAATGCTGTTTTAGGCAATGGATGAGCTGCGGCGCATAGTAGGTGGCACCAACAGCAGATACATTGAGGAAGTAAAAGGAAGATGGGCAGAATTCTGTGCCAAGGTGCAGTTCTACGGTGTGTGGAAGAAAGTCCTGAAACCACCTTTCCCTTTGGATGTCCGCAGTGGTAAGTTGCTGTTCCATACAATATGTATATGTATTGATATTTGTACAACATTCAGACCATTCTTTTCATTCTTATATTCTTTAGTGGATTTCACACTCGCCCTCTTCAATGCACTCCCATCCCTCTTCCCCTCACCAACTTCACCACCAAAGAAGCTTGGGAATAGCTGTGAGGCACTTCTTCATATCCTGAAGGTGAGAAATGTTTGTGTTGATTCCTTACTGTCCTCTTTGAAGTGCCTTTATTTTCTCACATTATTGTGCTTGTTCACATTTAGTAACAATACACCTAAGTTCACAGTTATAGATATGACCTAATTTATGTCAAAAGGGGAAAACAGAAGTGCCTCTAGTGTCCCTCAAATGGTGTTGACAGAAGGAAATAACAAAAAATGTTTTGCAAAACCTTTAATTATTTCATTCATTCATTCACTGATGAAACATTAGCACCTTGCATCAGCTTGTATCAGGTATTAATCAATCCTAAATTCCTACATCAGTTTAACATGTTCCCCCCTACACTATTGTAAAGCAATTCATCTGATAATAACGAGTGTGAGTTTTTAAACGTGAATTTAAATTTAAGAGTGCTCAAGTCATTGATTGCAACCTGATAGTTTCATTTTAAAAATGATCATACACTTTCAATACATTTTTATGTCTTCTCACTCTCTACGCATTGTTCTTTTTTTTCTGTTCCAGTCAGGCGAAGACCCCACCCTGTATCTGGAGAAGCGTCCTCTCTCCTCCCCAGTTCTGCTTTTTGATGGATCAACCACCATCGTGGCTGTTGGTAATGTACCTGTGACCACCCTTCCACAGGAAGATTTCTCAGAAGGGATGTTGGTGCTATTGGCATACTACTACACGTTGCATTTAACATACCCTAAATGTGTTGCAACGCTCCTCTCTGTTATTCAAACAGAGGTCATTGGTGACACAATCCACGATCAAGATGCCACTAGTGCATATAAGAAAGCAATGGCTGATTGGAAATCATTCATTGACAAGTAGCTGAATGTCAAGCAGTATTTTGTCTTGTCATTCATTGACAAGTAGCTGAATGTCAAGCAGTATTTTGTCATGTCAGTTGTTCTTGTTATTGTTACCCATGCCTTACAATGGTTTTGTGTATTCCACAAGTTTATTACAGTGTCACTTAATTATTTGCTTGAATTGTTTTACCTCATCGAGGCCTGCACTGTAAAATGTAACTAATGGTTTCAACTTAAAAATATGAGCGAAAGGGCTTAAAATTTCAAGTTAAGTGAAAGAAAAAAAGACGCTACGGTCGCGGCCGCACCCCTGTTTCAGTTGAGTTGTCTGAACTAGCAAATCTGTTTAATTTGAATTAAAAATGTAAGTTGTGTAAATATTTTGTGTCATTTGATTTATTAATTGATTGAACTGCTTGGTTGTTATTTGAATTTGCAAATCTATCTTAGTTTAATTCATTTTCAAGATAAACCTGCTTGGATTAAGACAGAGTTTAGTCATTCTTCACTAATAGTGTAGTATTTTTCTCTAAATTTAATATTTTTCTTAACTAATCTTCAGCTAAATTTGCTAAAAGTAAGAAAGATTTTGTTTGTAATTGCTTATATTTAGTATATTTCACTTATTTTGAGGCTGTAAAAAGTTACTTTTTTAAGTAATCTCATTTTAAAACCAGCATTTTATGCGTAAATTTAGTTATGTTTCACTTATTTCTAGGCTGTAAAAAGTTACTTTTTAAGTAATCTAATCTTAAAAACGAGCATTTTATGCTTATATTTAGTATATTTCACTTGTTTTGAGGCTGTAAAAAGTTACTTTTTAAGTAATCTCATCTTAAAACCAGCATTTTATGCTTAAATTTAGTATATTTCACTTGTTTAGAGGCTGTAAAAAGTTACTTTTTAAGTAATCTCATCTTAAAACCAGCATTTTATGCTTAAATTTAGTATATTTCACTTGTTTAGAGGCTGTAAAAAGTTACTTTTTAAGTAATCTCATCTTAAAACCAGCATGTTTGGCTTATTTTAAGCCTTCCAAACACCTCTGTAGACAAGCTTATTTCTAGATTTAACAATCTTAATTTAAGAAATCTTGTCAAGTGAAATTATCTTGCTGCATGGACAGATAATTTCACTTGTTTTGAGTACATTTTCCCTCAGATTTAGTGTTTTTATCTTGTTTTTAGACCCCCCTTTTTTGCAGTGTAGACACAGTCTTTATCAGGTGACTCTGTGAATACGTAAAAACAAGAGATTATTTATGATATTAATCCATTAAATGTGATATTCCATCTAATGGATTAATATAAATAATCTGTCACTTTTACACATTAACCAGCAGATTCCTGTCTGGGTTCTTTCATTCCTGCCTTTTCTGTAACAACAGTGTGGTTTTTAGTCTGAATTATGAATTTTAATTATTCATCATTTTAAACTTCAGCAACACTTGACCTGTGGATCAGATCTGAGGGAGTATAAAAGCTCCGCTTCCTGGTGCGCAGCAATACTGTTGCTCTTCGCTGTCATCATGGATATAAATTAATGATATCTATATAATCAATCAATCAATCAATCAATCAGATTGTATTTATAAAAATAAGCCCCTTTCATACAGCAAGTATAAGATGATAAACTCCTCCTCCTGTAAAGCTCTGCCAGTTTTCTCCATTGTAGTGATTGGTCAGACATTGCAAGCTCCACCCCTTTCATGTGAACAAGCACGTACCCAGACTGAAAACACTTGGCTATAATTAGCATGTTGTTATCGACCTCCATAGGACAGCTTCTCTCTGAAAGGGGATGTTTGGTTAGTTGAAGCTAACAGAGATTAATCCAGGATATAATAATCTAGATTAGTAGCATAGGGCCTTAGTGTCAGACACTTTGTTTATTAGTTGAATCCATATATAAGGCCTTGATAATGAAACATTGACCTGTTCTCTAGCGCCACCATCAGGTCAAACTTTCACATTATAATTAATTTATCTGGAATAGTTCTCATTCAAATGTTCTCTAATTTACTGACAACATTAATGAACACTAGAGTAGGAACCTATTGGTTGTGGTGATGATATGACCTTTGACCTTTACTGCAGCGCCACCATCAGGTCAAACTTTCACTTTTACAGTTAGTGGATCTGGAAAATATTTAATCTAAATCTTTTCTAATGTGTGGTGAACATTCATAACTCTCACACAATGAACCATAGTGATTGATGTTGGTGACACTCCCCCCCTTCTCTCATAGACATATTTATTTACTTATTTCTATTTATTTTTTGTAATATATATACTATTAATAATAAAAACTCAAAGCGTGAACAGAAACAATTATTCATTCACACCAGTCATACTAGTGGTGATAAGCTACATTGTAGCCACATATGCCCTGGGGCAGACTGACAGAAGTGTGGCTACCATTTGGTGCCTACGGCCCCTCTGACCACCACCATCATTCATACACAGTTCATACACATTCCTATGGAGTTATTCACTATAAAGTTTCACTCCTCTTTTAACAGAGTTTTTATTTATTTATTTTTTACTTTATGGTTTTATTGTTTTTGTGGTTGTTTTTAAATTAAATATCAGTTTTACTTTACAATGTCATGTATGAGGTATGAGGATGTAAAGTCACACACACACAGACACGTTTTACACCAATGTGTGTAACATGTGTTCATCACAATGAATAAATATCATCATGATCATCTTATGTTTAATCAATTGTATCAAATTAAGAAAAGTCATGAAATATGAAGCAAAAAAAGTCTATTATTTGTTGAGTGATAAACAGTGAATGGGGTCAAATTGACCCCAAGAATAATAGGAGGGTTAAAGAGATTGCTGCTACCATAAATGGTCAAACGGAGGCGTGTCTTAATGTAAATGATCCTGAACGTGTGCTAACTTTAGAACAGGTGGGATTAATCAACACTGCTGTGTGTACGACCTCTGTCCACACGCTTTATAAATACTGATTCTTTTTGTACTGGTGCACATTCTACATTTCATTGGTCTGAACGTATTTAGAACCAGTTCTATGAACGGATCAATAAATGAGGCCCCTGGACCATCAGGAAGACAACCAGCAACCTTCTTTATGTGGACTCACTGTGGGTCAGTAGATGGAACACCTTTGAAGTTAATGGGTTTGTCCATGGACTGGTCACTTCTAAAGGACACACAGCTGGGTCCAGGTCCAGATGTGAGCTTCTTCCTGGTCCTTGAACACACACACACACACACACACACACACACACACACACACACACACACACACACACACACACACACACACACACACACACACACACACACAGTGTAACACTGATGTACAGAGGTGTGAGTGCTGAGTTCTGACGTGGTCTCACCTCTGATCTTCAGTCTGGATCTCATGTTGTTCCTTCACCGTGTCCTGATCCATCTCCACGTCATGAGATGATGAGCTGAAAATATGAGTGTGAGACAGACAGCGCTACCTGAGTATCATGGTAAAGAGTGTAAACACACATTAGAGAAGATAAAAGATGTCAAAGCTCTGAGTTTCACAACAAATATCTGGAGCTCTGAAGTTTAACAGCACACTGACTGGCACTTATTATCATTATTATTTTTATTATTATTATTATTATTATTATTATATGTCTCACTGTCACAAGGAGCCGAGGTAATGATTTATCAAGTGAACGTGATGCCGTCGTCAACTATAGCCGTTATGATGAAGATCTCTGTTATCATCTAATATCTATAGAGACGCATCGTAACTGATCAGCTTTATTGATATTTTTGTTAAGACAAATAAAGTTGTATTGGTGCATGTACCAAGTGTTCATTTACTCTGTTCTTCTTCTTCTGATTTTTTTAGTGGTAGTTTCCTCTTCTTCTTCTTCTGTGTTGTTGGAGGTGGTTTAGTTGGCAAACACCGTGTTTTATAAACGCATGTTTTATTAATAAGTTGTATGACATAGTTATTTAACTTATTTCACTTTTAAGTTATGTTGTAAAATATATATATATATATATATATATATATATATATATGCCTCCAATTGGAGGGTCAGTCACTTGGTACCAGTAACAACTGCTGGTTTCTAGCGGTATTACAGGAATTACAAGATAAAAGTTGGCTATTTACAGAGACAGCCAATAGAATGTCCTGGTTTGATGACACACACATACAGATGTGATTACAGACACACAGAATGATTACACTCAGACCATTATGTTTATAAATCCTAATTCTACACACAGATTGTGTTACACACACACACACATATATAGTTTTGTTACAATATTGGCCCCATACAGTGAAACTACAGATAGAACACAGAGTCTATGAGTGTTCATCAATGTCAAACCTCATGTGTTCTGTTTGTTCTAATTAATAAAAGTTAATAATAATAATATAGTACATGGTGTGAATAAATGGTGTAACAGGTTATAAACACAGCGTTGACAGGACAAGCTGAAAAGAACACTTAGAATGTGCTGACATGGCTTATCGTCAACTATTGGAGGATTTGGAGAGCTGTGCTCTCTGCAGGAGAACGTCTAAAGATGGAGCTGATAACGTGCACTAAAGCCATCCCAGTGCACATCCAGCTGCTGTCTGAGCCTCCATTGGTGAGTGTTACAATGATTAGAAATGATTGATCAACTGATGATTTATTACAACATCTCTATGGGTCATAGAGGGATACGGTTACGTACTGAAGCTGGGGCTAATGACCCCCCAGGAGCAGCACTACACCTGGGTCTGTGCACGTTTAGGAAGCGTCAGTGAACACACACAATAGTTGTGCTAAAAGGCTGATGGCTGTGTGTGTTTAAAGTGAAATAGTGTGACATCATCATGTGATGATGTAATGCTGCTGTCATTCAAACAACACAGAATCACACAGAGATTTTAGAGAAGTTTGACCCTCAGCTCTCTTTAAAAAGTCACACATTTCACATTTTAAACATGATTATTGTTCACGTATCAATAAGTGAGTCTTTGTTCAGGATGTTTGTTTGTTTGTTGATCCTTGATTTCATTTATAGCTTTGGTCAGAATCTACTAGAAAAAGTCTGTTCACACATTCTGAACCTCCTATTATCCTCAAATATCACCAACACATTTTACCCTTGGGGTCAATCTGACCCCAGGAATATTTACCTCCACAAAATGATTTTTTATTGATCATTGATCAAGTTTTAGGAGGTATGTTACTAATCTAGATTACCTCTTATCTAACGCTAACTTCAAGGATTTAATCAGTGTGTGCTGGACTATGAAGCATGCTAATGTTTTACAGAGCTAAATCACCATGGTAACTTATGCTGAACGATAGTGTTGTGTTCAAGACCACACTATCCGAGACAAGACTTGCCCGAGACCAGAATGCACCGAGACCAAGGCCGAGACTACCGGGAGCCGAGACCGAGTCAAGACCAAGACCATAAACATTTTTTTTTAAATTTAAAAAAATATATAAATAAATAAAATTATGACAAGGTTCGACAGTAAAATAACATTCTCTCTTTAATTTTAGATTATTTTAAATACATTTAATAAAGAAAAAAGGTGCCTGCAAAAAATTTACTCAATTATTAAAAGTACTACTGATAAATTCACAATTATTCTACATAATTGAAAACAAGATTTTTATGTCAGCTGAATGTACAGCAAGTGTTTAAAAGTATTTCTGCCAAGAAATAAGATGGTGAAACTAAATAAAACAAACTCAAACCCTGGAACAGTCATGTGACAAATCAATCAACAGTTCTTGTTGAGAAAGATTATTATTATTCATAAATAATCTCACACTTTTACACATTAACAGTGTTACGACCCAAAAGGAATTAACATAATTATAAAGGACAGGGGGAAACCAGGATATACAATTTTAACATTTTTATTTATGCAGTGCCAGGATTGCTGGGTTTCCACTGTTTCCTGAGGAAAAAGGAGCTATCAACAAAGCCCTAAATCCCATGTCCCAAAACTAACAAAAAAACAAAGAAAGACAAGGTAACGATTGACAAAGTAAGAACTGAAAGTTGGACCTGACGAGTCAGCTAAACAGAACAAAAAGGTGCAGTGCCAGGTTAACCCTGTACAGGGCCCGCGGAGCTGAGGCCACACCCAAACTAAGAAATGAAAACCAACCCCGTCTAAACCCACCCAAAGAAAACATGAAAACAGTACTCCCGATCCCGTCAGGTCTAAACCCAAACCATAACCTTAGAATCAAAAGGATCCAGCAGTGTCCAGCCAGTCAAGGCTGTCAAACGCTGACCAGACGAGCACGCGCCCACAGACGAGGCGCGCTACCGACAGCAGAGCGGAGTGCAGCTGAGTGGCTATCTGAAGATGGGGAGGGGCGAATTACCCTACTGCCAGCCTAGGATAGGTGCGCTGTACGTAACAACAGTATCAGCAGCTTCCTGTCTAGGTTCTTTCATTCCTGCCTTTTCTGTAACAACTGTGTTGTTTTTGGTCTGAATTATGGATTTTAATTATTTATCATTTTAAATTTGGTCGGACCAGGTTATGAAGTGGACCAGATCTGAGGGAGTTTAACTCTAGCATGCCCAAGATTTTCTTACTCCTGTTGCCCTGCCCAGAGGCCGCCAAATGACACTGATTTGCAACTCAGTGGGCCACCTCTCTTATTTAAATGCAGCCATTTGATAGGAATGTGCAGCTGGGCAGTGACAAACTTTGGGGGTTGGTGTAAATGATGGCCAGTGTTGAGAAACCAGTGTTTCTTCCACGTAGATGATGTTTGTTAATCCAAATAACATTGGAATATTGGATAAGAATGGCCAAATTAATATGAGCCATGTGTGTTGTGATCAATTAATAAACCACAGTAAATAAAATTAGAAAAAGAAAAACAGTATTAAAGCAACCAAGCTCCTGTTTCCTACTCCTGTATTTTCACTATTTACCATTATTGTTTTTGAAAAGTGCTTATAAATAAAATGTATTGTTGCTATTTATGGTAAAGCGAGATTTCCGAGTGTGAAAAGGACTGTTTGAGTTCTCACTTCAAAAAGGTAAATTCACGAGGTCCACCATTCACTAACCAGGTCCATGAATTATTTTATTAAGCTATTATTTTACAAATTTGAAGAAAGTGCACAAGATGCACAAAGAATCAATGCTTCAACAGGGAAAAACAATCTATATCACTGTTTACACCATCAGTTATGCTGACATTATCCCTCTTGACCTTTGACCCAATGTGGAAGTGCTACTTACTAATTTCTGTCACAAAAGTTGAAATATAAGTTGCAGCCTCTATGGGAAACACAAAGGAGAATACAAAAGGTCTTTGTGTCCTGGAACCTACCCAGCCACCCCCCCACCCTAGCTGAGGGGGGGGGGGGGTAGTGGCCTCAGTAACATAACAATAGTCACAAGCTGAGTTGTTCACACCCGCCATCTGACACCAGCTTGGACTTTAAAGGTATAGGTGTCAAATGACATCTCTTTGGACATGTTAGTGTTAAAAGCTCCGCCTTCTGGTGTGCAGCACTAACAATGTTGCTCTTCACTGTCGTCATGGATATAAATTCATGATAATTATTTAATCAATCAATCAATCAAATTGTATTGTATTTATAAAAAGAAGCTCCTTTCACACAGCAAGTATAAGATCATAAGCTCCTCCTCCTGTAAAGACGCTCTGCCAGTTTTCTCCATTGTAGTGATTGGTCAGACGCTGCTAGCTCCACCCCTTTCATGTGAACGTGCACGTACCCAGGCTGAAAACACTTGGGTATAATTACCGTGTTGTTATCAACCTTCATAGGACAGCTTCTCTCTGACAGGGAATGTTTGGTTAGTTGAAGCTAACAGATTAATCCAGGATATAATAATCTAGATTAGTAGCATAGGGCCTTAGTGTCAGACACTTTGTTTATTAGTTGAGTCCATAAATAAGGCCTTGATAATAAACATTAACCTGTTCTCTAGCGCCACCATCAGGTCAAACTTTCATATTACAATTAATTTATCTGGAATAGTTTTCATCTAAATATTTTCTAATGTGTGGTGAACATTCATGACTCTCACACAATGAACCATAGTGATTGATGTTGGTGACCCCACCCCCTCCCTGCTCCCCCCTTATAGACATTTATTTACTTATTTCTATTTCTTTTTTGTAAAATAAATAATAATAATAAAAACTCAAATTGTGAACAGAAACAATTATTCCTTCACACCAGTCATACTAGTGGTGGTAAGCTACATTGTAGCCACAGGTGTCCTGGGGCAGACTGACAGAAGTGTGGCTACCATTTGGTGCCTACGGCCCCTCTGACCACCACCATCATTCATACACAGTTCATACACATTCCTATGGAGTTATTCACTATAAAGTTTCACTCCTCTTTTAACAGTGGATGAGTTTTTATTTATTTATTTTTTTTTTTTTTACTTTATGGGTTTTTTTATGTTTTTGTGGTTGTTTTTTGTGTGTGAGGGGTTTCACATGTTTGAAAATGAAAAAAATGAAATTACTTTACAATGTCATGTATCAACTCTGCCTCTGTAGGTGTGGAGATGTAAAGTCACACACACGTTTTACACCAATGTGTGTAATATGTGTTCATCACAATGAATAAATATCATCATGATCATCTTATGTTTAATCAATTGTATCAAATTAAGAAAAAGTCATAAAATAGAAAGCAAAAAAAAAAAAAGTCTATTATTTGTTGAGTGATAAACAGTGAATGGGGTCAAACTGACCCTAAGAATAATAGGATGGTTAAAAGGATAGCTGCTACCATATATGGTCAATTGGAGGCGTGTCTTAATGTACATGATCCTGAACATGTGCTAGCTTTAGAACAGGTGGGATTAATCAACACTGCTGTGTGTACGACCTCTGTCCACACGCTTCATAAATACTGATTCTTTTTGTACTGGTGCATATTCTACATTTCATTGGTCTGAACGTATTTAGAACCAGTTCTATGAACGGATCAATAAATGAGGCCCCTGGACCATCAGGAAGACAACCAGCAACCTTCTTTATGTGGACTCACTGTGGGTCAGTAGATGGACCACCTTTGAAGTAAATGAGTCTGTGCATGGACTGGTTCAAAATGCTGCAGCACGTGTACTGACTAAAACTAGGAGAAGAGATCACATTACTCCTGTATTAGCCTCTCTGCATTGGCTTCCCATAAAATATAGAATAGAATTCAAGATTCTTCTTCTCACTTATAAAGCCCTAAATGGACAGGCACCAGTCTATCTCAAGGAGCTTGTAGTGCCATACAATCCCCCCAGAACACTACGCTCTCAAAATGCTGGACTACTCGTTGTTCCATTTGTCTCTAAAAGTAGTATAGGAGGAAGAGCTTTCAGTTATCAGGCCCCACTTCTCTGGAACCATCTACCAACCACGGTTCGGGGGGCAGACACCCTCTCTACCTTTAAGGTTAGGCTCAAAACATTCCTCTTTGATAAAGCTTTTAGTTAGGAACCAGCTCATAGCTCATAATTAAGATGCAATAGGCATAGACTGCCGGGGGGGGGGGGTCTGGCATGCTCGGTTGGAGAGAGGTTGGAGAGGGCGTTAAGAGAGAGGTCATTTAGGTTAGAGAGGGACCGGAGAGGGTCCCATTCCTCTTTCAAACACTCCCTCTATGTCTGCTTACTCCCTTGTGTGTTTGCTCCTGTACTCCTTCTGGCTTTTGTCTTGCAGGTCCGTGGGATCCTCAGTGTGGAGTTACAGAGACTCAGCGGCTCTGTCTCCACCCTTTTCTCTGCACACACCCAACACAGCATAACGTGGATGGCTGTTCATCATAGGAATGGGATCCACACAAGGTTCCTGCTGCTTAACAGAAGGTTTTCCTTGCCGCCATGATGAATTCATGTTGGGTGTGGGATACATATGTATGTGTATATACGTATATATGCATATGTGTGTATCCATAAAATGAAGAGTCCGTCCTTAAGACTGCTCTACTGTAAAGTGCCTTGAGATACCATTGGTTATGATTTGGCGCTATACAAATAAAGATTGATTGATTGATTGATTGATTGATTGACTGGTCACTTCTAAAGGACACACAGCTGGGTCCAGATCCAGATCCAGATGTGAGCTGCTTCCTGGTCCTTGAACACACACACACAGACTGAGAGTGTAACACTGATGTGTGTGTGTGTGTGTGTGTGTGTTTCCATTCAGGTGTGCTGCATAACCAATCAACCAATGAAAAGAATGAAACATCAACCAGTGGTGGGTAGAGTAAAAGTACTATTACTTCATAATATATAATTACTCAGGTAGAAGGAAAAGTACTCGTAAAAAAAAAAAGGACTCAAGTAGTGAGTAACTTCAGATGGTATTTATTACTTCAAAAACAAACCATCACTCCCTGAATGAGAGGCTTGGATATATTCATTAAAAAATGCTTAATAAACATAATCAACATAATAAGAGTGACAGTATTTTTATACACATTTCTTTTTCAGAGAGAAGTTTATCAGTAGTACAGCAGCTATTACAGAAAGAAGAAGACATGTAGGGAAACTATGGTTTATTTAGCTCTTAACAACCTGTAAATATTACACTAAACTAAACCCAGTGAAATATAATAGAAGTTTAATAGATCTCTAGTTTCTAAAGAAATTAAAAGAAGATATATAGAAAACAATTTCCATCTTAAAGTGTAAACCTTACAATCAAACCAGGACATTCTATTGGCTGTCTCTGTGTAACCAGTAATTGTCACTGGTACTAAGTGATAGACCCTCCAATTGGAGGCAAACTTCATTTAAAAAAACATATATAGTCTTTTTTTTTTAAATTCAAAATGTTAATGGAGAAATCTTGTTGATGTGAGGAATTTGGATATTTACGAAAAATAGAGCGAGAGTTTAAGGACGTCACATTCTGTCAGAGTGAACAGAACCAGAACTGAAATCTGCACCTGGTTTCCCTCCACAGGTCCTGGACCTGAGGTTTATTCCATAAAGCAGGTTATGTTCAAACTCTGAGTATGTTCAGGCTGAAATGAGGGAAACTCTGAGTATCTCATTCCTAAACGCGAGGTATGTTATTCTCTGAGTATGTTACCATAGCAACATTGTCCATGAACTAAACCTGGTCGCTGGCAGGTTTTATCAAAGAAACCCAGGGTTTCTACCTGGCTCCGCCCACCTGAACACTGTTTCTAAACACTTTAATGAACCTTAACAATTTTCTCTGAAACACATTAGTAACATCACACACCACAGACGTGTTCACATCATTACTAATGTTGTGTTGCTTCACTTTTTTGTTTTGTTTTTGTGCAAACGCTAGTTTTCTTTCTAACATTGTGGATGTAGATCATTAAGTGAAAGTCACTGAGAGGTTGATCTACATTAAAACATCTACTGATGTCTGTAGTAAAGTTCACTGAATACAAACCTGTGGATAATATAAAGGAGGAGATGATTATTTAAATAAATCCACTTTTAAGGCTTGATTGTTGTCTTATATTGTTATACAGTTAAATCTGTAGATCATACATCTATGAAGTTATGATGGCACAGTGAATTGTGCCGCTGCTCTTGGTAGTAAAGGGTCGTGGGTTCACGTCCTGCTTCAGTGTTTTTTTATGACATTTTTTAGGACGTTGAGATGACTCTGGGGACAATATTACATTAAAAATCAATATAATTGATTCGATATCGAGCGGCATTTACTGTCTTTATATCCAGTGTAACAGGAGGACTCTCTATGCAGACATCCTATGCTGCTGACACGTCTTCTCAGACACATTTTATTCATATTATTCACCGCTCTTCACGTCCCTGAAGCAATAAAATGATGAAGGGACCAAAAAGTGTGACTAATTACAGGTGATTTAAGCCACTATAGTCACTGAAGACTGAACACACCTTTAGAACAGGCTCATATTCCTCAAACACCGGCTTATTTCACCCATTAGGGTGAATAAATCACTCTCTTCTGTTTGGTTGTCATGGCAGCTCGAGTCATCTTCGATCCATTGATGATGGCTTTTTATCGTGCATGCACGTCAGTAACCCAAGGTTTACATACTCAGGGTTGATTAACTCACTTCATACCAGCTTTAATGAAATCAGATACCCAGAGTTTCCCATCGCATGGTATGTTGACCCAGAGTTTATGGATAAACTCAGAGTTTGTTAACCCTCCTTTATGGAACACCCCTCAGGTCTACACACACAAAAAGATTAACCTTATTTTGAACGTTTTAAAGACATGTGAAATAAGTGTTTATCTCTGGCCCTCATCCTACAATAAATAAATAAATACATAAATAACCAAAGAACAAACAGTACATGGATTGGTGTCGTATGTGTTTATCTGTTCTGTCTTTGATGGAATATATATTTATTATTATTATTATTATTATAGCCAAGACGAGGCAACAATTTATCAAGTGAACGTGATGCCGTCGTCTAGTACAACAGTTATAATGAAGTTCTCTGTCAATAGAGACGCATCTTAACTGATCAGATTTATTGATCTCTTTGTTAAGACAAATAAAGTTGCATGTACCGAGAGTCAATTTCTCCTGTTCTTCTTCTTCTGATTTTTTTTTAAAAGTAGTTTCCTCTTCTTCTCCGTCTGCGTTGTTGGAGGTGGTTTGGTTGGAAAACAAGGAGTCTTATAAACGTGTGTTTTATTAATAAGTCATATGACATAGTTAAATCATACCTGTCAAGTTTTGGATTTGAAAATAAGGGAAATTTTCTGGCGCCCACTACGAGCCGTTCCACCCTCCCAACTAAGCTCCAGTATCCCTTATATTTTAATATAGATGTACAAGAAATCTAAAATACCCACTTGTCAACTACTTACTAAATACAATGAAATGATTATAATCTGGTAGGTCGACCTTTATTAACATTAAAATGCTGTGAACATTCCTACTAGGGCTGGTGATATGAACCAAAGCTCATATCTCAATATATGTTCTCAAAATGGTGAAATATGATATAAATCTAGATAATTTTATTTCAAATAAAGTCTGACCAGAAAAAACAATTCTGAGTTAAATTTGCTGATGTAAAATGCTACACCAGGTACATTTTGTTAACAAACAGCTGATCAATATGTGACACTTATTAATCATCTAACTGAGCTTTACATGTTGTTCTGAGAAGTAAAAGCAGCGACTCCTAAAACTAGTATTTTGATACATAAGTTATTATATACATAATGATACATAATATTATATACATTTGATACATAAGTTATTTTATATATATATATATATAAAATATTATAGTTTTCTATATCGCCAAAATAGAAAACTCGATACATCTTGAATCTCGATATATCGCCCTGCACTAATTCCTAAATTATAAAACAGTCTAAATAAAAACATAAATGTGTATATGAAGCACATGTGTTTATTTAATATACTGTACCTACAGTTTATATACAAGTCAACACATTGCATATTTACTGTTAATTTCACGTTGCTTGTCTTTAAGTTTAAAAATTAACATTTTATTTTATTATATATTTTCTTGTAATTTCTCATACTCACTCATGTGGTTCTCTGGTATTCACTAATGACTTATTAGACACATTTATTACAGACTTTACATTCTTTAACACTTTATAAACAGTGTATATTTGTGGCGCTTTTGATTGGCTGATTTTTCATGGTGACTTACGTGGTTCATTCCTCTGTGGGAGACATTAAAATCTCAGTTATTAATCTACCAGAACTTGTAACTGTGTCCCATCCTGCTGCTCTTTAGGACGTTAAACTCTGTGTCACATTTTACAACATATTTACACCAGTTCTTTTTTTTTTTCACCAGAACGTCTTCATTCATTCATCTCTTTTCTGAGTTATTTCTGGGTTTGTTGCTGCTGTCAGCACTAATCTCACGAGAACTGCCACTCAGGCTAATTCAGGTGGCAGTTCTCACAAGATTTTAGAGAAGTCTGACCCTCAGCTCTTTAAAAGGTCACACATTTCACATTTTAAACATGATTATTGTTCATGTATCACTAAGTGAGTCTTTGTTCAGGATGTTTGTTTGTTGATCCTTGATTTCATTTATAGCTTTGGTCAAAATCCACTGGAAAAAGTCTGTTCACACATTCTTAACCTCCTATTATCCTCAAATATCACCAACACATTTTACCCTTGGGGTCAATCTGACCCCAGGAATATTTACCTCCACAAAATGATTTTTTATAAAATCATTGACCAAGTTTTAGGAGAAGGGTCTATCTGCGGCTGGGCGCCCTATGGGCGTTCCTGTTAGTTTTTCATCAACCAATCAAAGGAAGTTATGCATCAACGACATCAAGGGGGCAGCATTGAGCATCCTAGGGTAAAGCTTGCTGGAAAGCATTAAAGAAGAATAAGAAGGAACGACATCACTTCCATACATGTCTGTGGTGAATTTCTCGGGGTCTAATGGGAGTGGGGGAGGGTTATTTACATTATTTATGTTATTTTATTATTTTTTTTTTGTTTTGGTCTTCTTAAATTCTGGTCCACCTAGAATCCAGTAGGTGGCAGTAATGCACTTGTCTCAGTTGCAAACTGCCATAAAACATCAAAAAAGAAGAAGAAGAAAGACATCATGTCCACAACTTTGGTAAAAGTGAAAGCTGCAGTCAGACTTTACAATAACCAATGAACACAGCTGACTCCATACCTGTCACTCATCTCTGTAGTAACTATTGTATAATACTGTAGTATTGTTTTGTTAGAATGGTTTATTATTCATGGTTTATTTGTGTGTGTAATACTAGAATTATATATTTTTATACTCATTAATCCTGTTAATAAAAAACAATCAGCCCAACTTTTTTCAAAGCCCCACAGGACAAAAACAAACTGTTTTAAAACGTCTGATTTCAATTTAATCTAAATCAAACAATAACACAAGCAAGTGCGTAAGCGATGAAACAAATCAGATATAAATAACTAGGACACTCAGATTTACACTAAAATGTCAGTTTGACCCAAAATGCACAAATTTTAAATCATTAACAAAAAATTATATTTTAAAAATTAAACTTACGTTAAACAACTCCCATAGACACACCTCATCAAATGAACAGACACCATTGACCTATAAATGATCAATAATAATGAATAAATCAATAATCCTAAACATAATTTGTGTTGCTTTAAATCACCAGTAAATGTCATCTTTAACTAATAAACTGATCATGTGATTTGTAAATGTAAAACATCTTCTAATTAAATAAATACTGTAACTTTTGAAATCTATGCTTTGACTAATAAATGTTTTCCTGCATGTACTGTGGTGAGCACTTGAGGATATTTCTCTCACCCAAGGGGTTGATGGGTAGGAGGTGTGGCTTCACGCCATTTATAATGTTTTGGCGTGCTTTGTATCAGTCATTCTTGTGATGCTGCTGAACTGATTAAAGCTCTACTGACCTCCACCTGAGTCGTTCATCATCCTGCCACATTGGTGACCCCGTATTGAACATGTTCGAGGAAGGAGAAGGCAGTGTCTCCTCATCAGCCATGTCGCCCCAACTCTCACAGCCGGCCGGCATCGCCGCGTCTGTGAAGCTTCCAGAGTTCTGGCAGAGCGACCCGGCTGCGTGGTTCCAGCATGTCGAAGCGCTGTTCCACCTGCGAGGAATCATGGCGGCCGACTCCAGGTACTTCTTGGTTGTCGCGGCTCTGGATCAGCAGTCCACACGGCGCATCACGCAGCTGCTTCGCGACCCGCCGCACCGCGGGAAGTACTCCGCGCTCAAACAGCTGCTGCTCCGGAGATTCAGCCTGTCTGCCGCGGAGAGAGCGGATCAGTTGCTTTCCCTGCCCGGATTGGGTGATGGCTCTGCAGTTGACCTCATGGACGGCATGCTATCGTTGCTGGGAGCGGATGATGGAGGTTTCCTTTTCCCACACATTTTTCTCCGTCAGCTCCCGCCCGCAGTGCGCGCGACTTTAGCCAACTCCCCAAGCCTGACAGCTGGTGATTATGGGGGATTGGCTGAAGAAGCGGACCGGGTCCTGCTGGCTACCAGACGTCTCTCCGTGCTGAGCGTGGCGTCGGAACACCTGCAGCGGACGGATGGGGACGAGAGCTCGGCGGTGGTGGCTGGAGTCTCCACCTGGAGACAACGCAGTGGCTCCCTGTGTTTCTTTCACCTGCGTTTTGGCTCAAAGGCGCGGCGCTGTGTGCCTCCGTGCGCTTTTGTGATGGAGGGAAACGCCAAAGCCGGCACTCAGTAGCGGCTGTGGGTGTTGGCGAGCGACAAGAGCTGCTGTTTTTGGAGGACTCCCTGTCGGGGAGACGGTTTCTGGTTGACTCTGGCTCTCAGAAGAGCCTTCTTCCCCCTGCAAAGTCGGACCTGTCAGCACGGAGCAGCGGCCCGCTGCTGAGCGCAGCAAATGGATCCTCTATCGGGACTTATGGCACCAGGTCTGTGACTGTTTCTTTTCATGGGCGCAGTTTTAAATGGGATTTTGTTATTGCTTCCATTACCGTTCCCATAATTGGTGCCGATTTTCTGTGTGCAAACAGTTTGTTAGTGGATGTTACTAATCGTCGTTTGATCGATGCTGTGTCTTTTTCTACTTTTCCGTGTAAGACTGGGGGATTTGGGCCGTTGACACACGTTAATTTCTCTGCGTCCGGCGGTGTTTATGAGCAGTTATTGGCGGATTTTTTTGTCTTTGACTACTCCTGCATTCTCTACTGCGGTTACAAAGAATGGCGTGGAAAGAGGAGTTTTCCACCATGGAACGTTTGGGGATAGTTCGGCGCTCCAACAGCCCGTGGGCTTCTCCGCTCCACATGGTGCCCAAGGCGGATGGGTCATGGCGTCCGTGTGGCGATTTTCGGCGTTTAAATAACATCACGGCGCATGACCGCTACCCTATCCCACACATCCAGGATTTTTCCACTCACCTGGCGGGCGCAACGGTTTTTTCGAAGGTGGACCTGGTGCGGGGTTATCACCAGGTTCCTTTGCGTGCGGAGGATGTTCCTAAAACCGCGGTGATTACCCCGTTTGGGCTCTTTGAGTTTTTGCTAATGCCATTTGGCCTCAAAGGGGCAGCACAAACTTTTCAAAGGTTGATGGACTCGGTGTTGCGCGACCTTACGTTTGTGTTCGTCTATTTAGACGATATCCTCATGGCCAGCTCATCAGTGGTCGAGCACCTGTCGCATCTAAAGCAGGTTTTTCGGCGCCTTGACGAACATGGCCTGATTGTTAACCTGGCAAAGTGCCGGTTCGGGTTACCGGTGATCGATTTTTTGGGCCACCGCATTTCGTCCCAGGGCGCAGTTCCGTTGCCAGCCAAAGTGCAGGCCGTGGCAGATTTTCCCCGTCCGGTTTCGGTTAAATCTCTGCAGGAGTTTCTGGGAATGGTCAACTTTTACAATCGTTTTCTACCCCGCGCGGCCCAGCTCCTGCAGCCCCTCAATGGGGCCCTGGAGATGAGGAAGGCCGCGGACCCGGTTGACTGGACCCCCGAGCAGGTCCTGGCTTTTGACGGTGCTAAAGCGGCTCTAGCGGAGGCTACTCTTCTGGCGCACCCCTTACCCACCGCGCCGGTTGCTCTGACGACGGACGCTTCGGACATAGCTGTGGGGGCGGTAGTCGAGCAGTGCGTTGCTGGTGCGTGGCAGCCTCTTGCGTTTTTCAGCCGTAAGCTTAGGGACAGCGAGCGGAAGTATAGTGTTTTTGACAGGGAGCTGCTGGCACTGTACTTAGCGTCTCGTCATTTTCGTTTTCTCCTTGAGGGCCGTTCTTTCACGGCCTATGTCGACCATAAGCCTTTAACTTTTGCCATGGCTAAGGTGACTGAGCCGTGGTCTGCTCGTCAGCAGCGCCACCTAGCGTCCATCTCTGAGTTTACGACGGACATTCAGCATGTGGCCGGTAAGGCTAACCCTGTGGCCGACTGTTTGTCGCGGGTGCTGGCGTGCCCTGTACTCCTCGGGGTAGATTTTTCTGCCATGGCTGCTGACCAGCCAAGTGATCCGGACATCCTCGCTCTTAAGTCCGCCGGGACCGGCCATAAGCCCGAGGAGGCGGTAGTGCAGGACGGTGGCCTGGCTCTCCTTTGTGACGTCTCCACGGGTCGTCCCCGACCCGTCGTGCCGGTTGCCTGGCGCCGTCGGGTTTTTGAATCGATTCACTCCCTCTCGCACCCGGGGGTTCGGGCATCGGTCAAGCTGGTCGGAGCAAAGTTTGTCTGGCCTGGGCTCCGCAAAGAGGTGAGGGAATGGGCCGCTTCGTGCGTTGCGTGTCAGCGCGCTAAAATTCACAGATACACTAAGGCACCCCTCGAACCGTTTCCAATTCCAGCTAGGCGGTTTGATCACGTACATGTAGACCTGGTGGGTCCTTTGCCTTCCTCGCAAGGTTTTACTCATCTGCTGACGATGGTGGATAGGACCTCCAGATGGCCGGAGGCAGTTCCCCTGTCTTCCACGACATCCGCGGATGTAGCTCGTGTATTCCTTTTGGCTTGGGTGGCGCGTTTTGGTACCCCGTCAGATATTACCTCCGAGAGAGGTCCCCAGTTTGTTTCAGAGCTTTGGTCGGCGCTGGCCAGGTCCCTGGGTGTGCAGGTTCATCGCACTGCCGCGTACCATCCCCAGGCTAACGGTTTGTGTGAGCGTTTTCACCGGTCGCTCAAGGCGGCGTTGCGCGCGGCACTCTTGGATGGTAACTGGGTGGATCGTTTGCCTTGGGTGATGCTCGGTCTGCAGTCGGCTCCTAAAGAAGACTTGGATGCCTCGCCGGCTGAGTTGGTTCTTGGTCAGCCGCTCCGCGTTCCAGGTGAATTTTTGCCTGAGAGTTCTGCCCCGCTTTCGCGTCCTGCGGTGCGTCCTTTTTCGCCGGGCAGCGCTCTCATGCCAGCGCCTGTTCACCACTATTTTCCGCGTTCTTTTGTGCCTGAGGAGCTCGCTACAGCCCGTTTCGTGTTTCTGCGGCATGATGCCCACCGGTCGCCGCTTCAGCCACCTTATGATGGCCCGTTTAGGGTGCTTGAGGCTGGTCCTAAGACTTTCGTGCTGGATGTGGGTGGGCGCCGGGAGCATGTTACATTAGACAGGCTTAAACCTGCACACATGTTGTCTGATGAGGTTGTGTGTCCGGCCCAGGTCCCCCGCCGTGGTCGGCCTCCTGCCAGAGTATTGGATGTGCCCTCACGTGTTCGGTACCCTAGTTCGGGACCTGTGTTGGATAGGGTCCCTTCTGCCTGTCGCCCTGGTGGACGTCCTCGTCGGCTGGTTCCACCGGCTGAGTCTGAGGTGGGGCGCTGCAGTCGTTTTGGCAGGCTGATCAGGCCTCCTGTGAGGGACTGAACTTTGCCCCTGGGAGCCCCTCTGTGTGTTCGGGGGGGGGGCTGTGCGGTGAGCACTTGAGGATATTTCTCTCACCCAAGGGGTTGATGGTTAGGAGGTGTGGCTTCACGCCATTTATAATGTTTTGGCGTGCTTTGTATCAGTCATTCTTGTGATGCTGCTGAACTGATTAAAGCTCTACTGACCTCCACCTGAGTCGTTCATCATCCTGCCACAGTACGTCTTTATCTGTGATGAGCTCATGTTTGACCCTGACAATCACTAATGTTTGACGTATCATAACTAAAGAAGTCACATGACCCAGCCATGTGCCAGGCAAAGGAGAAGAAACACCAGATGACAGAATAAATTGCTGAGAAATCTAGGTTCGAGGCCCAGGGAATGAGACGACCCTGAGGACCACAGCTGTGTTCTAGATGAGTGTCTGTTCTTCTACTGATTTAATATTGTTGTTGATTCATTTCTGTTCATCTGTAGTAAATTAAAAACCTCTGACTATGTCTGTGTGTATGTAATCTCAGGTACTGAACATGAGAGGATGTGAGAACAGTTTCCACGGACAGTTGACGAGTCACTTTACCTGCTGTTTATTCTGTCCATGTGCTTATGCTGCTGATACATAAACATCACAGTAAACACTTTAGTCTGAACCTACTGCTAACAGCATACTAAACTTACTCTTGGTATTTATATACCTAAGTGTAGTGTTGTGTTCAAGACCACACTATCCGAGACCAAGACTTGCCCGAGACCAGAATGCACCGAGACCAAGACAAGACCAAGACTTTCGGGAGCCGAGACCGAGTCAAGACCAAGACCGAGACAAGCCGAGACCGAGACCATAAACATTTTTTTTTTCAATTTAAAAAAATATATAAATAAATAAAATTATGACAAGGTTCAACAGTTAAATAACATTCTCTCTTTAATTTTAGTTTATTTTAAATACATTTCACGGACAAAAAAGGTGCCTGCAAAAAATTAACTAAAATATTAAAACTACTACTGCTACTGATAAATTCACAATTATTCTACATATTTGAAAACAAGATTTTTATGTCAGCTGAATGTACAGCAAGTGTTTAAAAGTATTTCTGCCAAGAAATAATGATTCTTTCTGAAATAAAACTACAAACAAGTTGTCATCAGTGTAAAAAACATAGAGCTACAGGTAGATGTGACACTAAATAAAACAAACTCAAACCCTGGAACAGTCATGTGACAAATTAATCAATAGTTCTTGTTGAGAATTATTATTATTCTGGATACAGTGGAAACAGAAACTATAAAAAACAATTATATTGTGAACCTGTTTATATTGTGGGGAACATATTATATACATAAATGTAATTGGAGTCTAAAGACACAAAAAAAACACCACTTTAAAAATAAAATAGACTAATATAAGACCTCTTTACAGTTATTTAAGTCATTCTGTGCTAGTGCAACTCTGCGGCGATGATGCTCTGGTGACGACATAATCCAAGATGGCGGCGGCCCGGACTACAGCCGACATTATGTAATAAAGCCTTAAAAGACATGGATATAATGAAAAGAGTGGATGGACAGAGGCATAAACATGCGGACTTTCACACGGACACACACAGACTTATTAAACACACACAGACTTATTAAACACACACAGACTTATTAAACACACACGGACTTATTAAACACACACAGACTTATTAAACACACACAGACTTATTAAACACACACAGACTTATTAAACACACACAGACTTATTAAACACACACGGACCTCAGTAAACACGGTAAACGGAACAGGCTTCACTGGTCGGCTGGCACTAGGACCCAGAAGCAGAGTAAGTGCGTCCCCTATCCAGCCTTCACAGGCTGTAATATCACCAGTTTATCATTTTACCAGTTGTTAGAGCTACTGTCTTTACCAGGGAGATAATATTTATTACTGGTGATTGTTTTCTGGAGTTTTACAGGGATTTATACTTGTGATTAGTTCATATCTCTCTTGCGCTCCGCGGTCCAAACTGACACCGTAGCCACACACGTATGAATGTGTCACACACGTCACTCAGTCACATTAAGGAAGGTTGTGGTCATTATACAGGGTGGATTAAATAATGAATGAAGGATTGTTTTATCCCGTTCTTCTCCGTGTTATTATCACATTATAAAAAAGTTTAAAAATAGCAGGAATTAGTGCTGGTCTCGAACGGTCTTGACGGAAAATCCCGAGTCCGGGCAGCCTGAGTCCGAGACAAGACCGATTCAAAATGCTTCAGAGTCCGAGACAAGACCAAAACCTTTAAAATTTGGTCTCGAGACCAAGACCGGTCTTGACCACCACAACACTACTTAAGTGTATAAATAGTAGTTTTTATAGTCTATACCTCAGGTAAGATTTTTAGGCACAAAGAGTGGACTTATCCTTAATATTTCAGATGTTTGTAATGTTATCCTGTTTTATTCCTGTTCTATACTGGTTCCCCACTGTGGGATGAATAAAGATTCTCTATCTACTGACTCTGTACTTGTCATTAACCAGTAGTAATAATGAGAAATACTAACTAGTAAGAATGTAATAAGTTATCACAATGTTCCCACTCACTTCACTAGTCACTATCTACTATTTATTTTGTCCATATCTTTCATAGCCTTCACTGAAAATATTCCTCTGGAAGCTGAATTACAGAGTGTAGGGCATATACAATTAGGACAATTTTAATTATACTTTTTTAAACTTAAGATATGTACCAGATTTGTTATTTACTAAATATTTACAGCCATTTATATTTGTTTCATTATCTTGAGTGCTCTTTTTATTCCTACTGTTACTGGGACAAATGTTCAGTGATGTGGTGGTTTTCTTGAGAAAATAAGCTTTTAAATAATATATAACATGCCTTGGTAGTTCATATTAAATGAAAAACTGTTCAGTGCAATATTGAAGTGTTTTAAAGGGATAGTTCGCCTATTTAAGACATGACGTTGTATGCAATCCTCACCAGCACTATAGTGCATACACATTGTCTCACTCAGTGGTCACCTCCCTAGTCCGAGTTCTGGCCGTTTGAAGTTGGTCAAGAAAGTAGTTCCGGTTAGTTTCCGGGGCCACAAAACTGTGCGTTTTTAATAGAAAAAGAGATATGCGTTTGAAAGCTTGATTCATTTACATCACAAAACCGCCCACAAAAAAAATTCATACCTCCAGTTTTAATCGGCACTATTTTCTCTTCCGTTTCCATCAATCCGCGCTGCCGTCAACGTCATCGGTGCGCCTAATCCCATCAGCTGTTGATAGTGCGACTCGCGGACAACAAGTTTGACTCCGAAACTTCCGATGATGAATGCAATTTTAGCACAATATCAGATGAAACAGATGATGAAGTGAGCACTGCACACACGAAAATCCTTTGTACTGGATATTTTCGCTCCCGCAGAATAGCCGATGGCAACCAGCCAAAGCTGTCTCATAGTTATATCAGAAACTGGAAAACAATGGAAGCTGAACGGTGATCCCGGCACATTTTTGTGGTCACAACCTGGGAATTTACAAGTTCGTACCATTGTTAATGTACGTACGTTTTACTTTCTCTTGCTTCGGTCTTCCGTCGTTGCTATTAGAGTGTGTAAACACTATTATCGGAACATGCGCGCTGACGTAGACGGCAGCGCGGATTGATGGAAACGGAAGAGAAAATAGTGCCGATTAAAACTGGAGGTATGAATTTTTTTTGTGGGCGGTTTTGTGATGTAAATGAATCAAGCTTTCAAACGCATATATTTTTTTCTATTAAAAACGCACAGTTTTGTGGCCCCGGAAACTAACCGGAACTACTTTCTTGACCAACTTCAAACGGCCAGAACTCGGACCAGGGAGGTGACCACTGAGTGAGACAATGTGTATGCACTATTGTGCTGGTGAGGATTGCATACAACGTCATGTCTTAAATAGGCGAACTATCCCTTTAATGTTTTTTCATCTGCCTTTAATGTGTCAACTTGTTCATTAAAACGATCTTTGTTTTATATCTTTATATAGTGCCTTGCGAAAGCATTCGGCCCCCTTGAACTTTTTGACCTTTTGCCACATTTCAGGCTTCAAACATAAAGATATAAAACTGTAATTTTTTGTGAAGAATCAACAACAAGTGGGACACAATCATGAAGTGAAACGAAATTTATTGGATATTTCAAACATTTTTAACAAATAAAAAACTGAAAAATTGGGCGTGCAAAATTATTCAGCCCCCTTAAGTTATTATTTTGTAGCGCCACCTTTTGCTGCGATAACTGCTGTAAGTCTCTTGGGGTTTGTCTCTATCAGTTTTGCACATTGAGAGACTGGAATATTTGCCCATTCCTCCTTGCAAAACAGCTGGAGCTCAGTGACGTTGGATGGACAGCGTTTGTGAACAGCAGTTTTCAGTTATTTCCACAGATTCTCGATTGGATTCAGGTCTGGACTTTGACTTGGCCATTCTAACACCTGGATATGTTTATTTGTGAACCACTCCATTGTAGATTTTGCTTTATGTTTTGGATCATTGTCTTGTTGGAAGACAAATCTCCGTCCCAGTCTCAGGTCTTTTGCAGACTCCATCAGGTTTTCTTCCAGAATGGTCCTGTATTTGGCTCCATCCATCTTCCCATCAATTTTAACCATCTTCCCTGTCCCTGCTGAAGAAAAGCAGGCCCAAACCATGATGCTGCCACCACCATGTTTGACAGTGGGGATGGTGTGTTCAGGGTGATGAGTTGTGTTGTGTTTACGCCAAACATAACGTTTTGCATTGTTGCCAAAACGTTCGATTTTGGTTTCGTCCGACCAGAGCACCTTCTTCCACATGTTTGGTGTGTCTCCCAGGTGGCTTGTGGCAAACTTTAAACGACACTTTTTATGGATATCTTTAAGAAATGGCTTTCTTCTTGCCACTCTTCCATAAAGGCCAGAGTTGTGCAGAATACGACTGATTGTTGTCCTGTGGACAGAGTCTCCCACCTCAGCTGTACATTTCTGCAGTTCATCCAGAGTGATCATGGGCCTCTTGGCAGCATCTCTGATCAGTTTTCTCCTTGTATGAGCTGAAAGTTTAGAGGGACGGCCGGGTCTTTGTAGATTTGTAGTGGTCTGATACTCCTTCCATTTCAATATTATTGCTTGCACAGTGCTCTTTGGGATGTTTAAAGCTTGGGAAATCTTTTTGTATCCACATCCGGCTTTAAACTTCTCCACAACAGTATCTCGGACCTGCCTGGTGTGTTCGTTGGTCTTCATGATGCTCTCTGTGCTTTAAACTGACCTCTGAGACTATCACAGAGCAGGTGCATTTATACGGAGACTTGATTACACACAGGTGGATTCTATTTATCATCATTAGTCATTTAGGTCAACATTGGATCATTCAGAGATCCTCACTGAACTTTTGGAGAGAGTTTGCTGCACTGAAAGTAAGGGGGCTGAATAATTTTGCACGCCCAATTTTTCAGTTTTTTATTTGTTAAAAATGTTTGAAATATCCAATAAATTTTGTTTCACTTCATGATTGTGTCCCACTTGTTGTTGATTCTTCACATAAAAATGCAGTTATATACCTTTATGTTTGAAGGCTGAAATGTGGCAAAAGGTCGAAAAGTTCAAGGGGGCCGAATACTTTCGCAAGGCACTGTATAACTATGTACATTTAAATGCTTTTATATTTAGTACATTTATAACTCAAATCACTCTCAAAATTGTGTAGGAAGTTATTGTCTCTTTAAAATGGACACATACTGTTCTTACATCAACTTTATATGTTTATTTCCTCTGATATCTAATTAAAAAACTTCCACAGTGACAGGAGGTGTAACCACCTTGTTTTCTTTACACATCTAGCAGCCGAAGAAGAAGCGGTGGGTATTCTTGTTTCAGATAGGGGGTGTTCCCGTGATAAACGGAAATGCCCATTTTTGGCCGCAGATGGACGATATTGAGTTTTATGGGGTATGTTACTAATCTAGATTACCTCTTATCTAACGCTAACTTCCAGGATTTAATCAGTGTGTCCTGGCCTACAAAGCTAACGTCTTACAGAGCTAAATCACCATGGTAACTTATGCTGAACGGCTTGCCTGCTCAGCACCAGGTTTTTCTCTGTCTCAGATCTTAGTGAGTGATAAAGTCAGAATATTGATGCAATCCTTTCATTTACTGATGACATCATTTAGTAAAGATATAGATTTATATCAGATAGACTGATCTACAGTCAGTATGACAGATCATATGCACAGACGGGTGAAGTCATATATAAATTCAATGAATGAATTAATTTATGACCTCACTCATCCACACATACAGATCTAGACACAGGCTTCATCATCTGACTGTGAATGTGTAAAAGCATGAGATTATTTATGATATTAATCCATTAAATGTGATATTCCATCTAATGGATTAATATCATAAATAATCTCACACTTTTACACATTAACAGTATCAACAGCTTCCTGTGTGGGTTCTTTCATTCCTACCTTTTCTGTAACAACTGTGTTGTTTTTGGTCTGAATTATGGATTTTAATTATTCATCATTTTAAACTTCAGTAACACCTGACCTGGTCAGACCAGATTATGAAGTGGATCAGATCTGAGGGAGTATAAAAGCTCCGCCTCCTGGTGCACTACACTACTGTTGCTATTCACAGTCATTATGGATATAAATTCATGATATTTATTTAATCAATCAATCAATAAAATGTTATTTATAAAAAGAAGCTCCTTTCATACAGTAAGTATAAGATCATAAGATGTTCCTCCTCTGCCAGTTTTCTCCATTGTAGTGATTGGTCAGACGCTGCAAGCTCCACCCCTTTCATGTGAATGTGCACGTACCCAGACTGAAAACACTTGGCTATAATTAGCGTGTTGTTATCGACCTTCGTAGGACAGCTTCTCTCTGACAGGGAGTGTTTGGTTAGTTGAAGCTAACAGATTAATCCAGGATATAATAATCTAGATTAGTAGCATAGGGCCTTAGTGTCAGAGATTTTGTTTATTTGTTGAATCCATAAATAATAAACCTTAATAATGAAACATTAACCTGTTCTCTAGCGCCACCATCAGGACTAACTTTCACTTTTACAGTTAGTGGATCTGGTGAACATTCATAGGCATATATATTTACTTATTTTTATCTCTTTACATAATGATAATAATAGAGTCAAAGCATGAACAGAAACAATTATTCATTCACACCAGTCATACTAGTGGTGGTAAGCTACATTGTAGCCACATATGCCCTGGGGCAGACTGACAGAAGTGTAGCTACCATTTGGTGCCTACGGCCCCTCTGACCACCACCATCATTCATACACAGTTCATACACATTCCTATGGAGTTATTCACTATAAAGTTTCACTCCTCTTTTAACAGTGGATGAGTTTTTATTTATTTATTTTTTACTTTTTTTTTAATGTTTTTGTGGTTGTTTTTTGTGTGTGAGGGGTTTCACATGTTTGAAAATGAAAAAAATTAAATATCAGTTTTACTTTATAATGTCATGTATCAACTCTGTAGGTGTGGAGATGTACAGTCACACACACACACACACACGTTTTACACCAATGTGTGTAATATGTGTTCATCACAATGAATAAATATCATCATGATCATCTTATGTTTAATCAATTGTATCAAATTAAGAAAAGTCATGAAATATGAAGCAAAAAAAAGTCTATTATTTGTTGAGTGATAAACATTGAATGAGATCAAATTGACCCCAAGAATAATAGGAGGGTTAAAAGGATAGCTGCTACCATAAATGGTCAATTGGAGGCGTGTCTTAATGAAAATGATCCTGAACATGTGCTAGCTTTAGAACAGGTGGGATTAATCAACACTGCTGTGTGTACGACCTCTGTCCACACGCTTCATAAATACTGATTCTTTTTGTACTGGTGCACATTCTACATTTCATTGGTCTGAACGTATTTAGAACCAGTTCTATGAACGGATCAATAAATGAGGCCCCTGGACCATCAGGAAGACAACCAGCAACCTTCTTTATGTGGACTCACTGTGGGTCAGTAGATGGACCTCCTTTGAGGTCAATGAGTCTGCCCATGGACCGGTCACTTCTAAAGGACACACAGCTGACACACACACACACACACACACACACACACACACACACACACACACACACACACACACACACACACACACACACACACACACACACACACACACACACACACACACACACACAGTGTAACACTGATGTACAGAGGTGTGAGTGCTGAGCTCTGACGTGGTCTCACCTCTGATCTTCAGTCTGGATCTCATGTTGTTCCTTCACCGTGTCCTGATCCATCTCCACGTCATGAGATGATGAGCTGAAGATATGAGTGTGAGACAGACAGCGCTACCTGAGTATCATGGTAAAGAGTGAAAACACACATTAGAGAAGATAAAAGATGTCAAAGCTCTGAGTTTCACAACAAATATCTGGAGCTCTGAAGTTTAACAGCACACTGACTGGATGAGAGTTAGTGCTACACACTGTGATGCTAACGCTAAATGCTACACGCTGTGATGATGATGCTAAATGCTACATGCTGTGATGCTAACGCTAAATGCTACACACAGTGATGCTAACGCTACATGTTACACGCTGTGATGCCAACGCTACATGCTACAAAATACTGAATTTCATTTGGTCGCATCTGTGCGAGGGCTTAGGATGACCTTATTTTGAAAATCCAAAAGGATGAAACTTCCTCGTCCTCTCTAAGTCCTCCTCCTGTGAATCAGGGTCAGACACAGACACTACACATGCCACCATGTCCCCAAACACACAGCTGCTGCGTCACCAACACTCAGGAGAGACATGGTCCATGCTGCGTTCACAGATACTGGGACAAACACACACAGCTGCTGCGTCACCAACACTGGGGACAGGCGTCAGAGCCACGCAGAGCAGCAAAGCACAGTTGGGGCGCAACAAGCAGATGCAGGGCAGGGTAGAGCGCACTTCGCTCACCGAGCATTGTGACGGAGCTTATGTGGGGCGTGCTTATTGGACCTGTGGTGGGGGAGGAGCGAGGAAGAACGAGCCGAGTGTGCCGAGCAGAGTAGAGCGTGCATGCACAGCACATACACTATTCCACACCAAAGAGGAGGACCTCATCAGAATCGGCATCGAGGGGCCAGAACTGATGGACTATGATACCAGGCCTGGGTTAGGAGACCCCACTATCAGAGCTGGACCCTCTGAATTGAATACCATGGGGTGAAGCAATGCAGATGTTGGCTATGATACTGTTAAGTTAATTGAAGTACAGCTTTTCTGCAAAATAAATTAAAAAAAACAGAATACATGCTGTTATTTAAAACAGCGCGCGACCAAATCCTGTGCTGGTGCGACCAACTGAGAAAGTTAGTCGCACCAGTACCACCACTGGAAAAGTTAGTGAAGAGCCTTGTCTATTGGTGTCTCACTATGAGGAGTTTTCCTGGTTGGATGTGTTATTAATGGTAAAGGCTCTTGAACTACATTGAGTTAATAAATTACTTGATGTTATTGTTTTCTTTTAGGTTTAAAGAGTCAATGTTGAAATCATCATGATATGTTAATGTTACTGGATAAAGTTAGCAGATAAAGTCAGCCTTAACCACAGTTTCATTAATGCCATTCATCCAACAATGTGGAATTAGTGAAAATATTTTTAAACGTGATTTATTTTGCTGTAGTAAATTAAATTAAATTAATGAATTAATTAATAATAATAATAATGATAATAATAATGATTAATTAATGCCTGAAAATGTGCCTGCAGAATTACTTGAGTATACTTCACACACAACTCAGTTTTATCTACCCACATAGGTTACATATCTTCATTTTTTTTTTTTTTTTATCCAACAGTAGCTTTTCAGTTCTGTTATTTGTGAAAAAGTGCAAATGAAGTATTTGAATATGATTACCTCACAGATTTTGTTAAAGTTATAATCCTGATTTATTTAGTTCACTCCTGCTGACTTTGACGAACCATTTAATTATTGAATTAATCTTGGTATAAGTGCATAGTAAAAATCTAACACGTATTTGTATATATTTATGAACATAATAAATATGTTTTCAATGTGTTCTGTCTGGATGTGTCCTTCTAAATAGAAGTTGATTGTATGCATAAAAGTTGTATGACTATTATTATGTCAATAAACATTGGGATGTGATTGATCTTAATGCAAGTTTAAGAACATTAAAGAAAATTTAAAGTAATACATCCTGTATAGTATACAATACATATCAACACATTTTTAACCAAATTATTAGTGGCCTGAACTGCATCAAAAAGCAGATAAACTAGTTGTTTACACTAATCTTTAAAAGGAATTTACATTAGGAAAAAAAAAATATTCATGGAAATACATAAACATATATTGTAAATACACATACATATGAGGGTGTACTGTATACATAATGTAAATCAATGCTGTTATTGATGACAATTTACCAAAAATCCCTGTTATGTCACCCACCACCTTTCGCAACATTTAGCAACAAACCACATTTAAAAAACATACTTTTGACTAGAATTACAGCAATATTTTTAAAATTTGTGTTGAGTTTCTTCTCTTAAAAATATGTCAATGTTCAATCTAAATGTTAAATATAAATATCAATCTAAACTTTTAATCTTAAATCTAAATGTACATCTAAAGCTAAATGTTGAATCTAAACATTAAATGTTAAATCTAAATCTAAATTTCAAATGTTTAATCCTAATCTAAATGTTAAATCTAAATGTTAAATGTGAAATCTAAATCCTAAATATAAATGTTAAACCTAAATGTCATGGGTGAAACTAAATATATAGCTAAAATGCAAATTCACCAAAAGCACCAAAATAAAAGGAAATTTAAATGTAATATCTAGAAATAACATTTAGATTTATATTTATCATTGACATTATCTTTTTACGAGAAAGCAATTCTCACAAATATTGCTGTAAATCTGGATAAAATGTTTTTTTTTTTTTGTTAAATGTTACAAAAAGTTGCTGATTAATTTAGCATGCACGACTTTACAATTGGCACCCTTACATCAGTGATATATTTATGTAAATGTTTGTTTATTGTGTGAATCAGGAAGCCCTGTGGAGAGAGAGAAGAAGAAGCTGACAACCCTGCAGGACAACATTTCAGGCCTCTACGGCTCCTTAGACGTAGTTTGAACAGTAAGACGCCATTATTTTATGACATGTTAGATATTCTATAGAACATTATTCACTGTTCTTTGATGCATTGCTGGATGTTGTGTTGATCACGTGTACTGGGTTGTGTTTGCCTGGTGTTGTCTCAGGGACATTTGCAGCCTGTGGTTTGGTGCTTCCTGTTTCTGTTCTATCTAGGCTGTAATAAACTGTCAGTCTTACACAGGAAAGTGTGCCTCTGTTCATGTGTGCTGTGTATCTTTATCAGTTTCCAGGATCCTGTAACTGTAGTGCATGAAAATAAATTATCATTTACTTTTGTGTTTGTATTGTTAATGTGTTAAAGCTGTTTGATTTTATGTTGCTTCTATTTGATACAGCAAATGTTCTGTGTGTGTGTGTGTGTGTGTGTGTGTGTGTGTGTGTGTGTGTGTGTGTGTGTGTGTGTGTGCGTGCGTGTGTGTGTGTGTGTGTGTGTGTGTGTGTGTGTGTGTGTGTGTGTGTGTGTGTGTGTGTGTGTGTGTGTGTGTGTGTGCGCTCAGAGTAGACAGTGAAACATGCAGTGATAGGTTCTTTTTTTTGTTTTTAAATATCTCGATACTTTCAAGCTATATCACGATATACAATATATCTGGATATTTTGCCCTTGCCTTAAGATGATGCTTTCATGTATAAATTGGAACCAGAATGTCAATACTTAATATATATATTAATGTTTTCTCTGTGATGTAATTGGGGTTTCCTCTAACTATTATAGCATAACATACCTGTTTTTCAGAGACAAACCCTTAAAATAAGGTCAGTCAGTTAAAGCTACATGTCTAATGTCACACAGGGACCTTTATTAATATAAGTGTAGAGAATAATATTATAAGTTATATAAAAAAATGATGTGTATTTGTACACATTTAAAAAAAAAATTCAGCTGACCAAAGTGCTGTACAGTTTTTTTATTATTACAATTAATGATCAATTATTTATTTACACACACACACGTGCGCTGTAATGATGGCCTTCTGATGACTTTCCCTTTAAGGTCCCTATGGTAACCATGGTAACGTAAGGTCAGAGGTGAGTCAGACTTGCCTACTTCCTGATTTGTACTGAGCACATGGACGTAGTTTAATATTACGTTTCTGTTACCATCCCCTGTGTAACGACTAATAGGCAGTGTTTGAGGTTCCCCTGTATACAGTAAACGTACAGTGTGATGGTAACCAGTTGTTTTGAGTTCTGTTTATAACATTATTGACCCACAGACACCTCTGGATCTATACAGCACACACAGTGTTTTACTGAGCATCAAAGACTTTCTCATTATGGGGACCATGTCCTTAGTAATATGTTAGGTTACTGCTTTGGTAATCTCACCCCACTTTCATAAGGCACAGCACCACAGTAAGATAGATAGTAAGAGCAGAATAAAGCATACTGGTGGCTCTACGGAAGAAACTTTTAAGGTTACGTGAATTATATCAATATTACAATATAGTCCTATGCTATATCTCCTAAATAAATATATCAATATTTATTAAAAACTTGATATATCGCCCAGCCTTAGTTCTGTCTCATACATTTTCCAACAGTCTGCTACATTTGCAACAACCATTCTTTTCCTTTCTAACCTCCACAGTCTCACTGCAGAGAAGATTTGCTGAAAAGTAAAATCAAGACTCTGGAGTCACAGTTACATCATGTCTACATGCAGGTGAGCAGCAGCTGCTAAAGAAGCAAAGAATCCATTTGTGTGTAAGTGTAAGAGTAGATGTTGCTCTTTACCTTTGTTTGACACTTTCTGTGATGTCTCTCTCCTTCCTCAGAAGTGTCTCACTGACAGCGTGTGACGTGTAAGCCAGCTTACACTTAATGTCTGAAAAAAAAAAACGTCTAATGATTAGTGCACGTGCAGAAGTGGTGGAGACCGCCCCTATTTAAATGATTCTGATTCCTGATTCCCTTGGGTTTTTACGCCTTATTAGCTCATGGAGTGACATTTCCATAGGTTTTAACACCTCCAAACCTTTAGTGAATCCACCCCTAAGTTTCTCAGCTGCAGAGATAATTTGGAACAACTTTTGGAATCATTGGCAGATAAATTAAAGAAACTGAAGAGTTAGTTTGACTCAAATAAACAAAACAAAACGTATAATATTGTCATGATTTGGTGGCTCCTCCCTCCTGTGTCCTCTGTTTTTCCCTCCCTCTTGTTCCTGTCTGTCCTTGTTGGTGTGGAGTGGGGAGGAGTCGGCACTGCGGCTGGAGCTCGTTACTCACCTGCAGCTCATCACCACCAACAGGCTCCAGTATATAACCTGGTCTTCTCCTCCACTCGACGCCAGATCGTCAGTTATCCTACGTGGTACCTTTGTTTTTTGGCTCAATTCCTAGTGTTTGTACTTTCTGGCTCCTGAAGTTTTAGCCTTGGGTTTCACCTGCTAATACTTACCTCTCATCTGCACAGATATTGATTCACCTCCAGGTTGGCTCCTGGACTGCGACTACCTTCATTTTTGGTCTCAATAAATTCTGTTACATTTTTGACTGGACTGGTCTGATTGGGTGTTTGCTCGGCCGCGTAACAGAACGATCTGGCCAAAGATGGACCCAACAGACAATCAAGACACACCAATAATACAACAAGCTCTCTCTCATCAAGGAATATTACTTGGACAACATGAACAGAGTATTCTAGCTCTACATGCTTCTAATCAGCTGCTCTCCCAACAGGTAACCGTCCTCACTCAACAGATCTTAGCGTGGCTTTCCCTGCAGTCAAATGCCTCGGCCCAACCCGCCCAGCCAACCCCTCCATCTCCGCAACAAGTCGAGCAAGGACCTGGACCCAGAGAGCCTGCCATTTCAGACCCTGAACATTTTGCAGGTCAGTCAGAGTTGTGTCGAGGATTTTTGTTCCAATGCTCTACAGTATTTAATCAACGACCAAGTTCATTTTCCTCTGATATAAGCCGGATTCAGTACATGTGTGGACTAATGAGGGGAAGGGCACTCAAGTGGGCTGAAGCAAGATTTTCAAATACTGCTATGCATGAAGTTCGCTACAGGGACTTTGTGAAAGAAATTAAGCAGGTGTTTGATCATCCTGATTACAGGTCTGATGCCTCTGCTAAGTTAATGTCCCTGTCCCAAGGCCAACGATCTGTTTCTGATTATTCAATTGATTTTTGGACTCTGAAAGCCGAAGTCAATTGGACAGAACAAGCCTTACGTGCTGCTTTCACCAAGGGTTTGAGTGATCAAATCAAAGATGAATTGATGTCCCGTGATGAACCGGACGATTTAGAATCTTTGATTTCTTTGGCTAACAAGATTGACAATCGTATCAGAGCAAGGCGCAAGGAGAGAGACAACTCTGCCCACTCTTCAACCCGTACTACTGCTTTATCTCCCCCAATTCGACCCAGTCGTCAGCCAATTCGCTTTGAAGTGGACCAAATTGATGGTCCAGAACCTATGCAGTTAGGCCGAGCCCATTTGACTCCAGAAGAGTTGCAACGTCGCCAGCAAGCCGGTGAGTGCCTCTATTGTGGCAAATCAGGACATTTCCTGGCCAGCTGTCCAACACGGCCAAAAGACTGGGCTCATCCGTAAGTGTGGGGGTACAGATGAGCCAACCTGTTCCCACCGTTAAGACTCCAGTACGTTTTCAGATCCAGGCCTCTTTGTGTGTTAATACCCTGTCTATTCCCCTACTGGCTCTGATTGATTCTGGTGCAGAAGATAATTTCTTGGACCAGCAGGTGGCACTTCAGGCTGGCATCGAGCTGGAGACTCTGAGCGCCCCTGTTTCCACACTGGCGCTGGATGGTAGGTTACTGGCCCGAGTAACTCACAAGACTGCGCCGGTAAATGTAGTCCTGTCTGGGAATCATAGAGAACAGATACAATTTTATATACTCTCAGCACCCACCACGCCCTTGATTCTGGCACAGCTTCCATCAAGCAGACTCTACAATGTATCCAAGCCAGAACGGGAGGCCATGGAGAAATACATTGCAGAATCCCTGGCTGCGGGACTTATTCGTCCGTCTAAATCTCCCCTTGGTGCTGGTTTTTTCTTTGTCCCTAAGAAAGACAGATTTTTGAGACCTTGTATTGATTTTCGGGGCCTTAATAACATTACAATCAAGAACAAATACCCCTTGCCTCTTCTAGATTCTGCATTCACCCCACTTCAAGGTGCCACCGTGTTTACTAAGTTGGACCTCAGAAATGCATATCATTTGGTGCGCATAAAGGAAGGGCATGAGTCAGAAAACATGGCACATTTATGACATCTCATGAATGAGACCATGTTACAGAGGCTGAGTCCTCCACGCCCCTCTGCGCTTGCCTTAGGACAGTTTCCCTCCCATTGCTATTATGATAGCTGTGTTCATCGCAATGACAACTGTTGTGATGGTGATGAATATTATTTTATAGAGACGGTGTCTGTCCCCCGACCCATATTTCACAATGATTTTAACATAAAATCAAATAAAAGAGCTATCAATTATAAAAATCTGAAAAAAATTAAAATCTCAAATCTAGAAACACCAAAACATAAAACCATTAGATGTGCTCTATTAAATATTAGATCACTGAGATCCAAATCTCTACTAGTAAATGACCTTATCTCAGAAAATAACTTTGATTTATTCTGTTTAACTGAAACATGGCTGTATCAAGATGAATATGTTAGTTTAAATGAAGCCACTCCTCCCAGTCATTTAAATACTCATATGCCACGAGACATAGGCCGTGGAGGTGGTGTAGCAGCTATTTATCATTCCTCTCTCCTAATCTATCCTAAACCAAAGGCCAATTACACTTCCTTTGAAAGCCTGGTTCTAAATTTATCTCATATCGAATCAAAAACCTGCCAGCCAGTCTTATTTGCGATAATTTACCGTCCTCCAGGCCCTTATTCTGAATTTCTATCAGAATTATCTGAGTTTATATCAAACTTAGTCCTCAGTTCTGATAAAATACTGATAGTAGGAGATTTTAATATCCATGTGGACAAAGATAGTGATAGCCTGAGCTCAGCCTTTATGTCCCTAATAGACTCAGTTGGCTTTTTTCAAACTATTAATGAAGCTACTCATCGTTTAAATCATACTCTTGATCTTGTTCTAACATATGGCCTTGATATTAATGAACTAAAAGTCTACCCTGAAAATCCTCTGCTATCAGATCACTTTTTAATATCTTTTAACATTATCCTAGAGGATCTCGCACTGTGCAATAAAATAGTTACGAGTAGAAATCTGTCCAATAGTGCTGTGGCTAAATTTAAAGAGGCCATTCCTGCTGCCTTACACTCAGTGCACCATCCAATAAATAACTATGACATTAATTATAACCCCTCTCAACTGGATCTGCTTGTCGATAGCTCTGCTAGTCTACTAAAATCCACCTTGGACTCAATTGCCCCATTGAGGGAAAAAACTATTAAACGTCAGAGGAAAGCTCCGTGGTTTAGCTCTGAAACTCACACACTCAAACAAACAACCCGTAAATTAGAGAGAATGTGGCGCTCCAATAAAACAGAGGAGTCACGAATACTTTGGCAAGAAAGCCATAGTAAATACATGACAGCCTTACGACATAGTCGATCTACATACTACTCCTCACTAATTGAAGAAAATAAAAATAATCCGAGGTACCTTTTCAGCACTGTAGCCAGGCTAACACAAAGTCAGAGCTCTATTGAGCCCATGATTCCTCTAGCCCTCAGCTGCGAGGACTTTATGACATTTTTTAACGATAAAATTCACAAGATTAGAGATAAAATTAGCCACTCCCTGCCTTCACCTGGGCCTGCTGTACCATTAAATGTAAATAGGCCTAACCTAAACTGTTTCACACATATAGGACTTCAGGAACTTAACTCTATTATTTCATCCTCCAAACCATCGACCTGCCTTTCAGATCCGATCCCAACTAAGCTGTTTAAAGAAGTTGTTCCCCTGGTCTGCCCATCTTTGTTGGAGACAATAAATATATCCCTATCAATAGGCTACGTGCCACAGTCCTTTAAAGTAGCTGTAATCAAACCCCTTCTCAAAAAACCTACTCTTGATTCCAGCACTTTAGCAAACTACAGGCCTATATCTAATCTTCCTTTTATTTCAAAGATTCTTGAGAAAGTTGTGGCAGCTCAGCTCTGTGAATTTCTTCAAAACAACAGCCTGTTCGAGGACTTCCAGTCAGGCTTTAGAGCTCAACACAGCACAGAGACTGCTTTAGTTAAAGTAACTAATGTTCTACTCTGGGCTTCAGATGAAGGACGACTCTCAGTGCTGGTTTTATTAGATCTTAGTGCAGCTTTTGACACTATAGATCACTATATTCTACTAGAGAGATTAGAGAAATTACTTGGAATCACAGGGACTGCCCTAAACTGGTTTAAGTCCTACCTATCTGATAGGTACCAGTTTGTACACGTGAATAATAAGTCTTCTGTGTACACTAAAGTAAGCTACGGGGTTCCTCAGGGCTCTGTGCTAGGTCCAATCCTCTTCTGTATCTATATGATCCCCCTTGGTAATGTTATGAGAAAATACTCTGTTAACTTCCACTGCTATGCTGATGATACCCAACTGTATGTATCAATGAAGCCAGGTGAGACAAATCAGCTATCTAAACTTGAGGCCTGTCTAAAGGACATTAGGGCCTGGATGGACCAAAATTTTCTTCTTCTCAACTCAGACAAGACTGAGGTCATTGTACTGGGCCCGCGACACCTTAGAGAAACCTATGCTAGCCTAACTGCCCTAGATGGCATTACTCTGGCACAAAGCACAACTGTTAGAAACCTTGGGGTTCTATTTGATCAGGATTTATCCTTCAACTCTCACATAAAACAAACTTCAAGAACTGCCTTCTTTCATCTCCGTAACATTGCTAAAATCAGATCTATCCTGTCTCAGGGCGACGCCGAAAAACTAGTCCATGCTTTTGTTACCTCTAGACTGGATTATTGTAATTCTCTTTTAGCAGGCTGCCCGAGCAAGTCGCTTAAGACACTTCAGCTGGTTCAAAATGCTGCAGCACGTGTACTGACTAAAACTAGGAGAAGAGATCACATTACTCCTGTATTAGCCTCTCTGCATTGGCTTCCCATAAAATATAGAATAGAATTCAAGATTCTTCTTCTCACTTATAAAGCCCTAAATGGACAGGCACCAGTCTATCTCAAGGAGCTTGTAGTGCCATACAATCCCCCCAGAACACTACGCTCTCAAAATGCTGGACTACTCGTTGTTCCATTCATCTCTAAAAGTAGTATAGGAGGAAGAGCTTTCAGTTATCAGGCCCCACTTCTCTGGAACCATCTACCAACCACGGTTCGGGGGGCAGACACCCTCTCTACCTTTAAGGTTAGGCTCAAAACATTCCTCTTTGGTAAAGCTTTTAGTTAGGAACCAGCTCATAGCTCATAATTAAGATGCAATAGGCATAGACTGCCGGGGGGGGGGGGGGGGGGGTCTGGCATGCTCGGTTGGAGAGAGGTTGGAGAGGGCGTTAAGAGAGAGGTCATTTAGGTTAGAGAGGGACCGGAGAGGGTCCCATTCCTCTTTCAAACACTCCCTCTATGTCTGCTTCTTCCCTTGTGTGTTTGCTCCTGTACTCCTTCTGGCTTTTGTCTTGCAGGTCCGTGGGATCCTCAGTGTGGAGTTACAGAGACTCAGCGGCTCTGTCTCCACCCTTTTCTCTGCACACACCCAACACAGCATAACGTGGATGGCTGTTCATCATAGGAATGGGATCCACACAAGGTTCCTGCTGCTTAACAGAAGGTTTTCCTTGCCGCCATGATGAATTCATGTTGGGTGTGGGATACATATGTATGTGTATATACGTATATATGCATATGTGTGTATCCATAAAATGAAGAGTCCGTCCTTAAGACTGCTCTACTGTAAAGTGCCTTGAGATACCATTGGTTATGATTTGGCGCTATACAAATAAAGATTGATTGATTGATACTCCTGTATTATCCTCTCTGCATTGGCTTCCCATAAAATATAGAATAGAATTCAAGATTCTTCTTCTCACTTATAAAGCCCTAAATGGACAGGCACCAGTCTATCTCAAGGAGCTTGTAGTGCCATACAATCCCCCCAGAACACTACGCTCTCAAAATGCTGGACTACTCGTTGTTCCATTCGTCTCTAAAAGTAGTATAGGAGGAAGAGCTTTCAGTTATCAGGCCCCACTTCTCTGGAACCATCTACCAACCACGGTTCGGGGGGCAGACACCCTCTCTACCTTTAAGGTTAGGCTCAAAACATTCCTCTTTGATAAAGCTTTTAGTTAGGAACCAGCTCATAGCTCATAATTAAGATGCAATAGGCATAGACTGCCGGGGGGGGTCTGGCATGCTCGGTTGGAGAGAGGTTGGAGAGGGCGTTAAGAGAGAGGTCATTTAGGCTAAAGAGGGACCGGAGAGGGTCCCATTCCTCTCTCAAACACTCCCTCTATGTCTGCTTCTTCCCTTGTGTGTTTGCTCCTGTACTCCTTCTGGCTTTTGTCTTGCAGGTCCGTGCGATCCTTAGTGTGGAGCTACAGAGTCTCAGCGGCTCTGTCTCCACCCTCTCCTCTGCACACACCCAACACAGCATAACGTGGATGGCTGTTCATCATAGGAATGGGATCCACACAAGGTTCCTGCTGCTTAACAGAAGGTTTTCCTTGCCGCCATGATGAATTCATGTTGGGTGGGGGATACATATGTATGTGTATATACGTATATATGCATATGTGTGTATCCATAAAATGAAGAGTCCGTCCTTAAGACTGCTCTACTGTAAAGTGCCTTGAGATACCATTGGTTATGATTTGGCGCTATACAAATAAAGATTGATTGATTGATTGATTGATTCCTTTTGTTCCATTCACTGTAGAAAGTACCAACAAAGTTCTGACCTTACCTTTGCTGAAGGTCTGGTAGCTCAGGTGTTGTTTCCCATCTTTTAAAAGCTGTCATTTTTTCTCTAAAAAAAGTTTCTTTATCGTCTGTCATCCTGACTGTAGTGTTATCCCGCCCACGAGCAAGAGAATGTAGCAGCAGCCACGTGGGATCAATTCACTAATGCACCGTGAACTTACGGATAGCATTTAGCATAGCGCGGTTACGTCCAAAGGCAGCATAGAGAGCTGCCTTTTTACGTAAATGGTTGTCATCTTGGGGAACTGACTGAGCATGTGCAAACACAAAAACACACTATGGGAACAGAGAAAGAGCAGCAATGTGCTTTTGGGAGGGGGCGTGGCCTCCTCCTGCCTTACATCAGAGTGAAACTTGTGCAGCCGTACCAGGAAATATCGATGTTTAGTCATTTGGTCTATGAAACGCACAAAATGCTGACACTTTCAAACTTATAGTTATTGTAGGCAATCGGAAATTAAAAAATAAATAATTTATGATTATGTTATAATTATATTAGAATTAAAACAAATAATCAAAATATCAATTCACCTTTGGGTAGGCACTGCCTACCTTGCCTACCCTGACTGCATGTCACCGAGTTTTTCACAGACATATAGTCACAAAGTGCTTCCCAAAGATAAAAGACACATT
Organism: Gouania willdenowi; assembly: GCF_900634775.1. Lineage (NCBI taxonomy): Eukaryota > Metazoa > Chordata > Actinopteri > Blenniiformes > Gobiesocidae > Gouania > Gouania willdenowi. The sequence continues at coordinate 49,380 of NW_021145187.1, forward strand.
CAAATACACGAAAATACCATCAATATGGGCAGCTCAAACTGAGTTGGTAAGACTCAGACCCTTTCTTAAAAAAGTAAGTCTTTAAGTGTTTTTTAGAAGAATCTACACAGAGGAAGGAGAGAGGAAGACCACTGCTCCTCCATGGTGGGTTACAGTGCTGGCCCTAACCTCTCTGGTGCCCTAGGCCAGATTTTCTTATAGTGCCCCCTTATATGCAGTTTTTTCTATTTATTCCAAGTAATTGATTTTCACATGATTGTTATATTATTATTATTGGAATCTTGCATAGTGGTCTTCACCATATACACAAAGATGCTTTACATGAGGAGAAAACATGAGCAAAATTACTTTTTTGACATTTTATTTAATTTTGATGAAAGTGTTCTCACATACACGTATAAAAGAACACAAACAAGTAAATAAAAGCCAATTTAAATATCTTAGTAACAGGTTAAAAATAAAAATGATTAATATTATTAAAGGAAGGCATTGCACAAAAACAAGATACAAATAAATAGGGATGTATTGATTCACTCAACTCCCGATAAGATTCGATTCACGATACTAGGTTCACGACACGATTCTCTCACGATTTATTTTACAAAATGGGACTGTGGACAAATTACGACTGAAAATATTCTATTATTTTTACTGTACTATTTTATTTTTATTTTTCATTGTCAAAAGAATCCCTTGATAAACTATTCAAAACAATACAATTTAACTCAAAATAAATCTTGAATGAAATAAATAAAGGAATAATACAAAATAAGAAGCCTATTAATTTAAATTCTGGTTCTATAGTAAACAATGCAAAACTGTATAATAGTTCTTTTTCTTTTTAAAATTGCAACTGAAAATGTATTTTGTGCCTTAACAATTGGACTTTTAAAAGAAAAAAACAGTCTGCATTGTATTTTTGTTTGGACCAGCAGAGGGCGCTGGTAACCCAGTGGTCGGTTGGCATGCAGCTTTTCCAGCAGTGAAGAAGAGATGCTACGCTAGCAGACAGAGCTAATAGAAAAATGTGACTTTTACAGATATTCACGTAATATTACAGATATTCTTTAGGTGCTAAAGGGGTAAAGAATCATTTATGAACATATTTAAGAGTAGAAGGAGGCCAGAAAGAAAGTAATAGCAGTTTCCGCCAGCAAGCGACACTTCTGGATAAAAAAAGTACTGCGATTCAATTTTCAGAAAATCGATGTGAACCATGATACCTATGAATCGATTTTTAACTGCCTTACGATTAATCGTTACATCCCTACAAATAAATAATAGATAGATAGTGGTGGGTTGGCTCATCAAGTATTCTTTTTAATTTAAATACTTATGACTAAAATATTTTACTATTGAAATTCACATTTTGTGAAAAGATGCAAAACATCCAGATTTAACATAATATTACTGAAATTGTAGAAATGAACACATCAATTTAAACAATTGCAGTTCACAGAGGTATTGCACAAAAAAAACTATTTATTAAAATAACGTCATTTTCTGGTGGTGATTTATAAAGTAGCTTTATTCAACACAAGCTAAAAAAGCCCATCCATTCAATGGGAGAGATTTGTCTCAAAAATATTCACAAATACATCCACAATGTTCACGTTTTTTTAGATTTTCCCATGTTTTTCAAATCCACAAATATATCCACAACTTTCACGTGTGTTTATTGTGTGTATTTGGCATGAAGTATCACGTGTAAATCTTCAATTGTGATTGTGAATTGTGTAAAGTAAAACAGACAGCTGTTGCCATGCAACCAATGTTGTTGTTAAGCTAGTATTTTATCTGTTTCTGTTTAGCACTAGCTGCTAACATGTCTTAGCATAGTCGCTCTGCTAACTTGTTTGATAAAACATGACAATTCATTAATCCATGATAGTCAAACACTGACTTACCTCTGGCTTTTCCACATTTTCCTCCTCTTCTTTCTGTGTTTTTCTTCCCTGGACACCAGATCATTAGTTTGGTTGTTTAGACATGACGTCACTGCTGCAGCAGTAAACAGTAAACATCTGGTCCAGCTGCCCTGGGTCACGCCTCAGACAACTGTCAATCAATTTGGGAGTAAAACTATTTATTTATTTGAATTAAAACTAAACTAACTAATTATTAATAATACTATTGAATTAAGTATACTAATATCAGTGCTTTGATTGTTTAATTGCTAGGCGTCCCCTAGCATTTAGCTATACTGCCACTCAATGCAGTCAATAATGACTTACCTGAATTTGGTCTGATTAGAAACATATTTATTATAAATTCATCTTTGTATTGTTTTAAGCTCCAGCCACAAACCACTGTTTGTTATGATAGAGATTATGGAACATAAAATTGAAATTCCAAACATGGCACAACCAAATTCATTTATGTCTTCTGATGACATTGTGGACTATACTTCATATTAGAGTTTTGTACACAACATGTTGTGTATGTGCCTTTGAAATATGATCTTGGAGACATGATTGCATGGTGTGAAGTTTGATCTGTGGTTGGCCTATAATGTTGTATTGTGTCATTGTCACACGGCATGGTCAAATTATTGAAATAGTTTAATAAAAGCTTGTTCTTAGATTAACATTTGTTTTCTTTCTTTTTTTTTCTGAAATTAAGAAAAATATCCTTGGTGTAAAGCCTAAATAGATTCTAAATACTCAGTGTATCTTGTTTCGTGGAAAAATATCACTGTTTTAAGCAAATTTATCTTAATAAAAAAAAATATTTAAATTAAATTAAATTTCTTAGAATAAGATTTTGCTGAACAAGATTTTTTTTTTTATATATATATATAGGAAAAAAAAGATTTTATTTCTTATTTTAAGACTTTTTTTTTTAACTTTCTTAGAATTAACTTTTTGCAGTGTAAACACACACCAATAACTCATTAAACACAAAACAAGAAGAATACACAAAGACCCTGTCCTCTGAAGCTGGATTTACTCTTCTTTCTCTCTCTCTAACTTCCTGTATTTAATCAGTGTGTGCTGTACTGATGCTGGATAACTTCTTACCAGGCTAAATCACCATGGTAACTTAGGCTGAACACCTAACATGGTCTGGACCAGGTTATGTTCTGGCTAGAATCTGAGCAAGTACTCAAGCTCCGCCTCCTGACCAATCAGTTCTCTTAGAACACTCTTTGTGTGGATCTGATGTGACGTTGACAGGAGAGAGAATATTTATCCTTTATTTACCTTGACATCCTATATGAAACATATATATTTATATCATACATTCATTCAGTTCTGTTGATTATATAAAATATAAATATTGTCCACCTTGTGATGTAGGCCAGGGCCGGCCTTCCCACCAGGCAGCCCAGGCTGCTGCATAGGGCGCCTTCTGCTGGAGGGGCACCAAATTGCAACCCCTCAATTTTTATTTTTCATTAAAAAGGTTTATTAAACTTGAAACACCCTTTACAATTACGGTACATCTTTTCTCTATATTTATTTAATTTGATGTTTTTGTTGTATTCTATGTAATTCTATGGTGTTGTTTGCACATTGTGTTCTTTGAATTTAAGCCTTGTGTTACTGACTAGTAAAACCAAACAGAAAGTAGAAATGTCCTTGTACTGAAACTTTTATATTTTAACTGTTGATTGCAGTGTTCTGCTTTGCTTTTGGATTTTGTACCATTGTTGTTATTGTTCCCTCGAAACAATTACATTATACCTGTAGGTGTTATATTGTATTATAGTGCATTATTCTAAATGTTATAATAGGTTCTATTTTTTTCAATGGTTTGTTGTATCGCAGAATTTAATCGTTTTGTCTTGATATTTAAAATAAAAATGTGCTAACCACTACATTAATTATAATTAAATTCAGTACATCTATATGTCTGCTATATGTTGTCACCACTAAAATTTACTATTTTTCTAGATCATCATCAACTCAGGTTGATCCAGGATGATTAAAACCATCCCATCTGAGCTGGGACATGAACTGATCCATTTATTCACACATTAGTTCTTCTAATGTCTTTAAACACTTTTATTGATACACACAGACCTGGTCAGAGCAGGTTACACTCCCAGTTAGGATCATGGAAAATAACATTTGCTCCATCTCAGTATCTAGTTTAGACCTTTTTTAGACCTGTGTCTATGTATGTGTCAAAAAATGAGTAAGGTGGCAAAGAATGGTCCAAAAGTGGCAAAAACTTGGCAAGAAAAGAATAAAAAGTGACTAAAATGGGCCAAAAGCAGTCAAGAGTGGCAAAAGAAAAATTGAAAAAAAGGAAACAGGTATTTGACATAAATGAGGGACAGAAAGTACAAAGCTGTGTGTCAACAACAAGCCTGAAGCGACACCTGCAGGAGAATCAAAGTATTGCACTACTGACAGCTTTTATTCAAACTTTGAAACATTTGAAGACATTTCTTTCCTTATATTAGATCAAATTCCTTAATGGTGTGGTCAGTATTTTTCTTTAACCATAATTGGGATTCCCAGTTGAAATGCTGAACAGTGAAATGATAGAAATGTATTATTTTATTACATTTAAATATCTTAGAGTTGCTCATGCTCAGACATTTGCAACATAATAAAATCAGATTTTAGTGTCATACATGTACATGCAGCTCTCTGTATCATTTTGTGTAACTTAATAGGACACAACTATCAGACTTTGTGTGTTTCTGTTGTTGTTTGTGTGTTTTTAAAGTTCTTTAGGGGATTTATTTTGACATTCAGTCTATTTTTCTCTCATTTTGTGTATTTTTGTTGTTCCTTTTGCTCATTTTTCTGTCATTCTGCCTATTTGTGCTGTTCTTTTGTGCATTGTTTGTACTTATTTTAAATTTCCTTTTCCATACAAACACTTCTTAAAATGACTTATATTAAAAAAAATAAACATCAGGAAATGATTTAAAACATTTACTTTGTTTACAGATTACTTGGGTAGGTTAAGGATAGGACAACCGTCGTCTCCCATTTTAGTTTATTAAATTATTTTACTAAAACCATGATAAAGCTGTTATTAAGTCAGTGATTCTCAACATGTGGTTCTTTATCATTTTAATAATGATTCCCCCAGATAACTTTTAAAGGGGAAACTTTTTTAACCACTTTTTATCTTTTTCTTTGGACATTTTGTAACATCCTTTGTCCCATTTTTGTCCATTTTCCCAAAATGTTGATACTTTTTAGTTTTTTCAGATTTACCTTCCTTTTGCCATTCTATAACACCTGTTTCCTTTAATGTCATTTCTTTTTTTTTTGCCACTCTTGACTGCTTTTGGCCCAATTTAGTCAATTTTTATTCTTTTCTTGCCAAGTTTTTGCCACTTTTGAACCATTCTTTACCACCTTACTCATTTTTTGTCACATACTCATCACTGTGAACTCTTTGTTTATCTTCTCAGAACAGCATCAAGTGATTGACTTGATCACCATTCAATCAATCTAACTGAACCAATCTGTTTTCAACAATGAATCCCTCTGTAAAAAGTGAGGGGATTCACTTTTGTTTTCATAAAAGTGTGGGTGTCACATCCCCCTCATCCCTCACAGGTGAGACGTGCCTGGGTTGTGTTTTAATTTAAAAAAGAACATTCATTTTAAAATGTATTATTTGTTTTTTTAATCAACTACTAGACATTTCAGGTGACCCTACATGGAATCACGACCCCAAGGTTGAAAAACACTGTTATATCATTTCCATTAAAATTGAGCTGTTTTCATGATTTTAAAATACAATTATAAAGCCTTTTATTTTAATACTCATTTTTATTATTTTAATTTGTGCCATTTTTCCATGTTTTGGTGCCTTACTTGAACAAATGTGCTCCATATTGTTGCCTTGCTTTGTTGGACAAATACAAAAAATGACTATTCTGAATAAATACAGTTTTAAACACAAACAGTATTACCTTTATTGTTAATATTATTTCTTTAAGCCATGTTTGAGAGATATTTTGGACGTGCTGCGTCTGCTACACTGAAGTCAGAGTTTCAAATCCAAAATGCAGAGTTCAGAGGGTCTTTGAACGCAGCATGAGAGTGAGTAGATGATGTTGGTGCAGCAGCAGCACTGTCCATCAGTGGAGCCCAGAGTTCACAGTAAACATGGTGATGCTGCTTTTAGTTGTTATGCTGCAAAGAAGTGGAACAAACTGCCAGCAGAGCTGAAGTCAGCATCTAATGTGAACATTTTTAAATCAAAGTTAAAGGCACTTTTTCTCTCTACTGCATATGATTGAGAGATTTTTTGTCATGTTGTTGATGTAATGATGATTTTACTGATGATTTTAATTGATTTAACTGATGATTTTACTGATGATTTTAAATGTTCTTATTGATTTTAAACAATTGAATGTTTTATCATGTAAAGCACATTGAGTTGCCTTGAGTATGAAATGCGCTATACAAATAAATTTGCCTTGCCTTGCCTTGCCATCATCCCTGTAGTGGACCAACCCTGGATGTCCATCAACTCTGTAGCTAGCGCTAGCGTTAGCTCGGTGCTTTTGTTAACTCACTTGTTAGGGTTCTGCAGGTTCATCATCTTCATTTTCATCTCGCTCCGCCAGGTCAGACTCTGGCTGGAACATGCAAGGCTGGATGGACAAGTCTAACGTTGTTGACATTGTGTAAATAACGTGTGAATAAACTTTTTCTGCGCCGCTACATAGCCATATCTCTTCTATCAAACTACAAAAATGGCCGAGCAGGGTGGAGTTGAACCTGGAAAGGGGGCGGGGTATGAAGTGTCTCATTTGCATTTAAAGAGACCTCACCAAAAAGAGTTGCTCTCAGAAGCTCATCAGAAAAGGGGTAGAAAAGGGGTGGAGCTATAAAAATGAGGAATTCAGACCCAAGCATTGCAGTTCCGCTTTATATAGACCACAACTGTATGATTTATATGTAAAAAGGAAGGATTTAAAACCATGATATGTCCCCTTTAAACCAGGGGTGTCAACCTCATTTCACATCAGGGCCAGACATATAAAATATTTATCTGTATCTCTCCTTTCACAACCTA
>NW_021145188.1:0-33664 GCF_900634775.1 Gouania willdenowi
TATTGGCTATTACTTAAAATCTTAAATTAATTTAGAAATTTATTCAGTCTAATCACAAATAACTTCTCCAGAGTTTTAGAGAACTGTGGAAGTAATGATATTGGTCTATAATTAGAAAATTCAGATTTATTTCCTTTTTTAAAGAGTGGAATAACTTTGGCTATTTTCATGTGGTCTGGAAATATTCCTGAAGTTAATGACAAATTACAGATATAGGTAAAAGGTTCAATAATTACATCTATAATTTGCTTCATCAATACCATATTCATATCAGTATAATCATTTGATTTTTTGTTATCATACTTCTGGACAATTGTCAATATGTCACTCGCTTGTACACTTTCAAGAAAAATACTGTTAATATTATCTGGTACTGTTCCATCATTGATGTTTCCATCTGGAATTTGTTGTGACAAAGTAGAGCCAATATTTACAAAAATAATTATTGAATTAATTTACAATTTCAGTTTTATTGTAAATGTCAACATTATTCTTTGTTAGATAATGAGGAAATTTTGTTTTTATCTTGCCTTTTTGCATGACAGTATTTATTACGCTCCATGTGTCTTTTGTACTATTTTTATTTTTGTCTAACAATTTAGTATAGTAATCCTTTTTTTGCCTTCTTATGATTCCAACTAATTTGTTTTTATATGTTTTATACCTAACTTCATCATCTTTGGTTCTTGTTCTTAGAAACAGTTTATACAAATAGTTTTTTTTCTTGCAGGCATTTTTCTGTCCATTTGTCATCCATGGATTGTTAACAGCATTTTTGTTGGTATGAGCGCTCGTTTTGGATATTTTACAATTTTTATCATATAGATGAATTAATGTTGTCATGAAAGCCTCATAGGCGGTATTAACATTATCTCTGTAAACCCTATCCCAGTTCTGTTTCTTCAGATCTTCTCTGAAGGCCTCTATAGTCTTACTAGATTTATCTCGAAAGAATGTTGTAATTTCATCTTGTACAATGTCATAACAGGTTTTCTCATAAATTATAAATATAGGGAGATGATCACTCACGTCTGTCATAAAGATACCACTGATTAATTTACCACGTACATTTGTAAATATATTGTCAATGGTAGTTGCACTATGAGTGGTCACCCTTGTTGGTTTAGTTATCATTGGGTATAGATCCGTACTTTTCATGTCATTCTTAAATTCATTTGATGCTGAAGGGTTTCCCAGATCTATATTGAAGTCACCACACAAAATTAATGATTTGTTATTAATTTTTTCAAACATCTCAAGGATTTTGTCTGTAAATAATTCAACACAAGGCCCTGGTGCTCTAACAATGAGTGTGAATGTGATTAACCAACAAATGTAGGCACCTAAATGTTCCAATATGTCATACAATGTCATACTGAATGTGGCTGAAAATGGTCACTAATATACTGAATCAAAAACTGTAAAAATGTTCACATTTTGTTAACCATTGTTTTGTGAAGTTTTAGTGAATAAATGTCATTTTTTTCTCTCTTTTATTGCTCAATTGTAACATATATTCTCACCAGTCTTTCCAGCTTATCAAAACAATGTTATTTACTGCTTTATATAAAGAAACACAATTAATGTTATGCAGATTTCAGTTCAGTTTTGGTCCGGCCCTCCATAATATTTTCTTGTTCTCACGTGGCCCCATGTAAAAAACAATTGTCCACCCCTGACATAGAGAGAAAGAAGCGCTGCAGTAATTTGCTTTTAACAGAGCATGTTATATTACTGTGATGTTGCTGTCGGACTAAAATTAGCTTGTTAGCTCCTGTGGGAGGGACTTTGAGAAGTTTGGAGGCAGGGCTAGAGAGCAGCGGGGAGGGATTGGGAGAGAGGGATCTCAGAGGTGTGCACGGCACCTTTAAGGAGATGGAGATGTTCTTTAGGTGGTGGAAGGCTGTTTTTGTTTTTGATTTAATCTAACTGCTGAATGTCAAATCTGAGTCAATCAGAACAATCAAGGTTCTAGCGTTTTTCCACCTGTTCTTTGATCACCACCAGTTTAAGTCAATTATTATATAAAATGAGATGTAGAGGCTCTTAAACTATAACACGGAAGAAGAACATGGAACATGAACAAATGAATACATATTTACATGTTTATTTGTTTCAAAAAATGATTGTGAAAATAGAAACTATTGAATATATGTGTTTACAACAACAAGCGTTTAGCATTTGAAAAAGAAGGTCTTGATTCTTTTGAAATGGTTTTGAATCCTCTTCTTCAAAGAAACAAAACAGCCGGTAACTCCATCTGAAGACTGATCCAGAACGTCATCATTTAAATGAGGAGTGGGAGCAGACACCAAGTCCAAGTCAGTTAGAGGAGGGAGACCATCAGCTTCTGCAGTGGCCAACTTCAGTGTGTCACTATCTGATGACTTGGATGCAGAGGCATCATCCAGAACAGACTTTTCATCTGATGCATGGCAGGAGGTCTCATCAGCCTGTAATGAGGGTTGATGGTGTCTGATGGTCTCCTGCTGGTTGAGGTGGGATTTTATGAAGAAAGGATGGAACTGAGCCTGACAGGAAGAGATCCTTTCATTTCCATCCAAGCAGAGAAGCTGCTTCAGCAGGTCCACGAAGTCTTCTCTGTCCTCAACCTCACCACTTTTTTCTCCTGAATGAACCTGCATTTAAAATACAAAAAACTGGTCATTACATAAGCTCACACATCAGAAATATCGGTAAGTAGTTTATGGTCAAGATATCTCACAAGCTGCATGACAGTCAAGATTTAATCAGGACAATGACTAGATTTGGAAACTGCTTGAAATGTTTTTTATATTGACATTTATGAAAAACTTACATTGACCAGATCATCCAAAGTGGAGATCTTAACACGATAGTGTTCCTCCTTAGTTGAGATGATGTTATGAAATTCATATTCCTCTGGTGTCTGGGGAAACAAGATGAGTGTTATGAAATTCCTTATAAAGTTACATTTTGGTGAACTTGAGTTTACCAGAAAAAAAAAAAAAAACTTCTACCATCAGTCGCCATTTTGAGCCCTCCTCGGCCTCACGAAAGAAGACACTGGTGTAAGCCCCGGCCTGAAGCTGGTCGTCCTTCGGTAACCCAAGGAGCTCTGAAACACGCTTCATCGTTTGGTATTCACAGAACACAGAGAAGATGTTTTCTCCAATGTAGAGGAATACAAGCAAACAACCAAGGGCCCACACATCAATGGCCTCACTGACAGGAAGGCCAATGGAGACTTCAGGAGCCCTGAGGAGAAAGGATGTGAGATAAGAGTAAGAATCTATGACCAACATATCAATACAATGCATTACAGATTTGTCCTAACCACAGCTAAGCCATGTGAGGAGAAATCCTCCTACCTGTATCCTAGAGGCTGAATCTCAAGGCCAGGCTTCATGCTGGAAGTTTTAACAGCCACACCAAAGTCGATTAATTTCACCTTCAGTTCCTGGATATTCCCACTGACCACCATGACATTGTCAGGTTTTATGTCTGCGTGTGTGATTCCAAGGCCTTTTAGGGCATCTAAAGCCACCAATAGCTGCAGAAACGAGATCAGAAGACACAGGTTTAGAACAAACATTGTCCATTTGTTATATGAGCTCAGGTTTTAAATCAGGAATTCTTTCATTTTTTGTTTCGGTGTTGCAGTAAGTCTAAAGTTCTGCGTGCCAACCATACCTGCTCAGCAATTGGACGGATACAATTCACACTCAGGGATTCCCACTCTCGGTTTTCCATCAGAGTGTAAAGGTCCATCTCAAGAAGTTCAAATGCCAGGCAATTGTAGCCCACGTACATAAAATGCTCGTAAAATGTAAGCAAATTTGTACGGTCAGTATCAAGGACACTAATTATCTTTAGCATTGAAATCTGTGGAAAAAAAACAGAAGAAGAAAAAGACAATTAGATGTTAAATACTTTGGCTGGTTCCAACAGGTCTTAGAAAATCTTCTATTGTGAATTTGCAAATATCACAAAAGTGCAAATGTGAACAAAGTTTGGTTTCAATGTTGATATTAACAAACATGTCAAGTAATAAGTACAAAAGCTATACAAACAAGTGTATATGGACAATGGCTATTAGCTTTACATTTACATGTTTATAGATATGATATCTAGATGGAATATTGGGTTAAAAATATACAGATATTTAAAAACTAGATTTGTGTTTTCCCAAAATTGTATTGAACAGTACAATGCCATGTTAAAGTGATTACACATTAATAACAAAAATTTTGTTCATAGAGTTTAGAAGTAGAGAAACCTGAGCCATCAAATGTTAGAAGGTGTAAACAGGTACCTCATGCTCAAAATAGTCTTCATAACCGTCCTTGATGATTTTCACAGCCACCGTCTTGTTGTTCTTAAGGTTCTGGCACTTCAAAACCTTCCCAAAGCCGCCTTCACCAATACGCTCCAGGATGGAGTAATCTGCAGTGCTGCTGCGGAGAACTGGACGTTCAGCTGCTGTGAGTGTGGAAAGAAATAACAGAGGGTCAGTATTGAGTAGTTCAGTCTGTGTCTGTGTCTGTAGTGAACAAAGGTGACCACATAATTGTGTTGTGAGGAAGGGCCTTAATGACACTTATACAACAATTAGTAATTTGACTGGACAAGAGACATTCAATGAGTGCTGATATAGACATTAATCAACTGACAGTTAGGAAATGTTTAACAAAATGTGCTTGCAATACTGTTGTATAGAATCAATATATAAAGGTAGATATGTTGCAAAATGTGAGAGCTTATAGAATGTGATTTGAGCTTGTGTATAAAAAATCCTCACACACGTGAAATAAATTTACACAAATGATGGAAAAGCATTTAGAGACTGATATTTACACATAAAATGACAGCTTCAAACTTGTAATCCAACATTTATTCACATGTTTTTTAATTACGGTAAACAATCATTTGCGCAAGTAATTAAAAAAATATGTGAATAAATGTTGGATTACAAGTTTGCAGCTATAATTTTATGTGTAAACATCAGTCTATACAGTTTTTCTTGTCATTTGTGACATTCAAAGTTTTTCACATGTGTGGATTTTTTATACACAAGCCACTTTCAAGTCTAAAGTCCCTATCTAAAGTATAAAAACCCTGTTTCTCATTGAGTCTTTTTTACCTGCTGCAGCTGAAGTATCAGAACACACAAAAGTGGACATTTTACACTCAACGTCTTTAAAAGTCACAAAAACTGTCTTCTTCACAATGTTGACTAAGATGGAACTGCTCTCTGTCTAAGTCACAGCTCTCTTTCATCTCCAGTGTGGTTTCCAGGGAAACGGTAGATTCTAAGAAGGTGATTCTTTTTTAACATGCTCCTGATTGGTTGAGGATGTGGTCAGGGTCAGCCCATTATATAGGCAATATAGGTAAATGCTAAGGGCGCCATACAGCCAGGGGGCGCCAAAATGCCTGAGTGGACAAAAAATAAATAAAAGAAATTGAAAATTTAAAAATTCAACAACCAAAGTGCTAAAATTATTAGCATTATTAATAAATCGTTTTAGTTAAAAAAAATAGTTACTCCAACCCTCCCCACCCCACCCCTCACATTATTTGACACCTGTGGACGGTTTGCTGAGGTGGGTTTACTGCTGCACAGGCACGGCCCAGGATGTTTTCTCTCCCAGTGCTAAGGGGTGTAGGATTGAGATGTGGGGGTGCTGATAAATACAAACAACAGCAACAACAAAAAATTACATTACTTTTATAAGGAGTTTCTCATTTTTTCTTTAATAAAAGAAGTTGAACAACACAGAATGTTAGATATAAATCAGGATCAACTTTATTTGCCATGTAATGTATGTTATACAGACGATGAATTTGACTTGGTGAACTGTGCTCTCTCTAAAAATGTAAACATCAAATAATAACAATCAACTAGAAAAAATATAAACATAAATATAAACAGTAGTTAGACTAATATGTGCAAAACTTAATAAAATAATATAACATAACAGTAACAAGATAATAATAAAAATACTAATAATAATAATAATACCAATAGCTTAGCAAGAGCATTGTCACTTGAGGAGCCAATAAATCATTGTAAAAATTAATTAATATTAATAATAATAATAATATAATAATAATATAATAATAATAATAATAATAATAATAATAATAATAATAATAATAATAATAATAATAATAGTGCAGTAGTAGTAGTAGTGCAGTGTGAGTGATGTCATTAAATAATAATCAACTTGAAAAAATATAAACATAATATGTAAATATAAACATACATATAATATATAATAATAATAATTGTTATTATTATTATTATTATTATTACTGAACGATTATTAATAATAAAATTAATAGTGCAGTAGTAATAGTAGTAGTAGTAGTAGTAGTAGTAGTAGTAGTAGTAGTGCAGTGATGAGTAGTGCAGGTGAACATTTAAATTAAATAGTATGTACATGAATATTCTCAGTGACAGATTGTTCCAGGGTTGTTACATGTTTAGTTCCATGGTTATTTCACAGCAACAGGTCTGACACTCTTTGACTGTTTAACGTTAATCAGAGTGACAGCCTGGGGGAAGAAATAGTTTTTATGGCGGGTTGTTTTGGCGTACAGTGATCAGTAGCGTCTGCCAGAGGGGAGGAGTTTGAACAGATTGTTTGCAGGGTGTGAGGGGTCTGCAGTGATGTTACCTGCCCGTTTCCTGACCCTGGACAGGTATAAGTCTTGGATAGAGGGCAGTTTGACACCAATGATCTTCTCTACAGTCCTGATTAACTGTTGTAGTCTGTCTGTATAGTTTGGTTGCAGATCCAAACCAGACAGTGATGGAGGTGCACAGAACAGACTGAATGATGGAGGTGTAGAACATGATCAGCAGCTCCTGGGCCAGGTTGAATTTCCTCACCTGATGCAAGAAGTACATCCTCTGCTGTGCCTTTTTTCTGATTGTGTCTATGTGGGAGGTCCACTTCAGGTCCTGTGAGATTGTAGTTTTAACTAAATTTGGTCAAAGCATATTTAACAAATTAGTTAAGCATAATACAATTAACCACAAGGCAATGGCAACAAAAAAAATAATAAACAAAAATCACCTATTCAACACCAGACAGCCACTCTTTCTCCTGCCAATAATCAGACAGTAAATCTAAAATGCAAAACGTCAGAGAAGAACTAACTCACCCTAGTTGTTTTATAGGAGAACAATGTGTTTGTTGTTGTTTCTGCGTGTTTGGACAGACAGGCAAGATTGCTGAGTTGAGGGTTTGACTTTCGGTTTCTCAGGTATGTTTTAACGCGTCGCATGCAGGAAAAATTGCACTCACATGAAGCAGAGGTGACAGGTAGTGTGATAGAAATGGGTAAAAATTTGTCTCTTGGTCTTCATTTTCTACGGAAACTCCTTTTTTCTTAATTATCTATTGCATTGGACTGCTGGTGAACGTTAAAATGATGCATGAAAAAGACTCTTCCGCCCTTCCATCCCCTATCACTCACACACAAGGGGCTTAACTGGGGCTACACATATTCCTGACGGGGCTATAGTGCCCCCTAGCCTCGGTGTAGCGCCGTCCCTGTTGCTGCAGCAAGTGGTGTCATCATGCCTATAAAACCAAACTAATTATCTGGTGCCCAGGGAAGAAAAAACGTGAAGAAGAGGAGGAAAAATGCAATAATACACAACTGCAGCCACAGGAGCAGTACAAGCGACGCCCCCTACAAGCAATTTTTCAATGCACTGAGCTTTTAAAAAATGCCCACATGTGCGGCGGTGGCCGGTGAAGCAATTTTTTAATGTAACCTTGAATTTAGCCTGAAATGGAGTTGGTAGCGTTGAGGTTAGTGGAAAGGTTCATGTCCAGGTATTGGCTCAGGGAGATCGATAGGGCGTGGTTTGTACGGAGCGTGGTTTTTAGCGGCTGCAGCTAAATATTTATCGAAAAACGTGGAAAAGCCAAAGTTAAACCAATGCTTGACTATCATGGACAACAAGCTAGCAGAGCGACCATGCTAAGGTATGTTAGCACTGCTCGCAGTTAGCGCTAAACAAAAACAGATAAAGTACTAGCCTAACAAAACTATTAATTTATTTCATTGTAGTTTCACTTCATTTTAAGATAACTATGTATTTTTATGCAAATGTCAATATTGACATCACAGTTTGTGTTTCATACAATTAGGATTATCTTAATAGAGATAGCCCCGAGGCCTAATTTACTTTAATTGTGATCTACATCATAAATTACTTGACCTATAGATAGATAAACATATTATAGATGGATAAAATATTAGGAACATTATTAATATTCCTATTTTAACGAAGACTTTAACACCAGCTCTTTTGATACATTATAGAATGTTTAAATGAACACGAGTCTAGAGGAAACTTAGACTGTCCAACTGTTTAATGTTGGATAATTCATATCCCTCATTTTCCTTTTATTAAAACTGTATTCTGCAGATAACCATTTATTTTATTAGTATTCTGCATCAATCTATTTCATAAATAATAAAGAGCAAAATAACAGTAGATGAATGTTGTGTTCTTGTCATGGTATGGTGTGGGTGTGGAAACAGAAGCAGAGGCAGAATTAGGCAGCAGGCAGGTGTAAAGTTCAAAAGACTCCATGTTTAATCACAAAAAAACTAAATCCAACAAGGCACAAGGAAAACCAGGGAACAAACGCAGCAGAACACGAGGAGGGTCAACATTACAATGATCCCACAGTCATACTGTGTCCAAGCACTCAGCTAAATAGTGAGGGAATCTTGATTGGGAATGGGCCACACCTGGGTGGAAACATGAGGGAGCTAAACAGTCACCGACCAAGCACACAGACATCACTGGGGGTGGAGCCACAAGCAGGAATACCTGAAACACAGACAAGAGTTAAACTAAAACACAGAATAAACAAAGACTCAGAACAAAAGTGCTAAACACAAACAAAACAGAACCTGACAGTGCTACATCTTAAATTTGTGCACAGCTTTTATCAATATTTAAATATGTAACAATTTCTAATCACATCATTCATATCCTACGACTTGGTTTGCTTGATAGATCAGCCATTGGGTTCAAATTATTTATTTTTTTCCCCTTCAGATGCACTGAGGAAATGTGACGATGTCATAGATGACTTCACCTGCAGGAAAACCAGGAGAATAAATGAATAAGGATGGACTGAAGGATGGATGGATGGTGCTTTATTAGCTTGTGTTGGTTAATGCTGCTTTATAAAGCACTACCAGAAAATCACACTATTTTTGGTTATTAGTTTATTTGTGCAATACCTCTGAGAACTTCAATTGTTTAAGTTGATGTGTGTTCATTACTGCAATTTTAGTATTGTAGTATTGTTTTGTGGCAAAGTGACTAATGTGTGCACTAATGTCTTCAAACTGCAGCTATTTCAGTTCAATTAATGTTTGGTTTGTTAATTTTATATTTATATTGGGTTTTTTTTTTGCAATACCTTCCTCTAATAATATTAATCATTTGTAATTTGACCGTGTTACTAATATGTTTAAATTGACTTTCATTTACTTGTGTGTTATTGTATAATTGGATGTGAAACTCTTTTGTCAAAATTAAATATAATGGCAAAAAAGTAGAGAGAGATCTGAGGTATTTATTTCATTTCAATAGTTTAAAATGCATAGCTGTCATAAAAAAATTACATTTCAATTACAATAATGTGAGTACTTTGTAATCAGTTATTTTCACCTCTGATTAAGTATTACTAGCTTTTAAATGAAATATGTTGTTAGAATTTGGACTGCCACATCACTATTATGTATTTAAACCAATATATTCACATGTAAAGTCTTCCTTTCATTGATTATCATTCAGTGTTATTTAATCCCACATTTAAAAAAAAACATCAGCTTTAAATATAACTACTACAAAGCCTGTTGGAAGTATGTATTCATATAGTGGGAGGAGCTTAAATAGAGTTGTCAATTATGATCCAATTCAATTCAATTTTATTTATAAAGCACAAAATACAAGAAAGTCATCTCAAAGCGCTGAACAAAATGATTGGGTTCCAAGTGTAAAAATGTAGTATAAAAGTTTTAGCTCACACATTTTTATTATTTATCTCACTTTTCTCATATTTAGCACATTTTCCTACATTTAACACAACATTTAACCACATATATAGAGATTAAAAAAAGCATTAAATCTAAATATATAAATCTAAATATAAATGGTATATGTCACATCAATATGTTAAATCTATATCTAAATTTTAAATCTAAATCTAATTGTTATATGTCTTATCTAAATGTTAAATCTAAGTCTATATGTTAAATTTTATAAATAAATGTTAAATCCAAAATCTAAATGTAAAATGTAAATGTTAAATGTTAAATCTAAATGTAAAATCTAAAATTTAAATCTAAATGTTAAATGTTAAATCTAAATGTTTAAATCTAAATCTAAATGTTATATATCTTATCGAAATGTTAAATGTTAAATCTAAATGTTTAAATCTCAATCTAAATGTTATATATCATATCGAAATGTTAAATGTTAAATCTAAATGTTAAATCTAAATATAAATTTAAATGTGGAACTTAAATGTTTCGCACAATTGCTAATTGATCCCGCCTATTGTAACCTCAACCAATGCACAAGCAGAGACACACAAAACCGCTCCCACCCACCTCTTCACCGATGCTTGCCTGGATGAAGCAGAGATTGGGCGCGCGGTCTTGACAGGTGGACGTGCTGCCCTTCACGTTACACTCCCGCAACACCACAGTACAACACAGTTATTAAAATGTATTTTAATGCCGTAGTTTTGATTTGAAATTTTTTTCTTAATTTTTAAATTTTTAAATTTCTACATTGTACTTTCCCTGCATGCCCCTGTGTTCCCATACCTGTAAGCTGCTGGAACTGTGAATTTCTCTTGGAGATGAATAAAGTATCTATCTATCTATCTATCTATCTAGATCTCAGTGTTACATGCGGTTATGGTAGCTGAATAGATAAGGCACTGTTTTGTGTCTCTCTGCTTGTGTATTGGTTGAGGTTACAAGGGGCGGGGTCAATTAGCATATGTATGAAACATTTAAGTTCCACATTTAGATTCAACATTTAACATTTAGATTTAGATTTGACATTTAGACTTAACATTGAACATTTAGATTTAACATTTAGATTTAACATTTATATATAAGTTTTAACATTTAGGCTTAGATTGACCATTTAGATATAACTTATAACATTTAGATTTAGAATTTAAATTTAGATATAGATTTAACATTTAGATATAACATCTACCATTTAGATATAGATTTATATATTCAGATTTAATGCTATTTTTTACCTCTATATATGTGGTTAAATGTTGTGTTAAATTTAGGAAAATGTGCTAAATATGAGAAAAGTGAGATAAATAATGAAAATGTGTTAGCTAAAACTTTTATACTACAATTTTACACTTGGTACCCCATACAAAATATAAAGTCCATAATAAAAAAGAAGAAAGAACCCAACAAGATCCACATGAACAAGCATTTAGCGACAGTGGGAAGAAAAAACTCCCTCTTTTTTATAGGAAGAAATCTCCAGCGGAACCAGGTTCAGAGGTGGCAGCCATCCGCTTCTACTGGTTGGGGTTAGTGAACAGAGCGACAAACAGAATAGGATAAAAGGATAGTCCATCCAAGTGTTCCAGACTAGTTGAGCAGCGAAACATTGATGAGTCCATCCAAGTGTTCCAGACTAGTTGAGCAGCGAAACATTGATGAGTCCATCCAAGTGTTCCAGACTAGTTGAGCAGCGAAACATTGATCAGCCCAAAGTGTCCCAGATTAGTTGTGCCATGAGCCATCGATCAGGAACCGTTATCTCCAGCATCAAGACACCTGAAACAGAAAAGAGAGCGGAGGGCGAGGAAAAGGCACAGACTGCAGGGAAGGAAAAAAAAAAATATATATATATATATGTCGATAGCCCGCGGGACTTTATAACGGTAGGGGATCTAAAACTGCCGTTCTTAATACAAGAATTCCCCCTCTACCTTGTCACCGAGGCTGGCTGCCTATCCTTTATTATTGTTTTCTAATAAAAGATAAGACTAATTGTACCTCCTCTTATAGGAAGTCTAAGAGTCGTCTCGCTATTTTGTGGGATTGATATTAAGACCCACTGAGTGTAGGTCAAAGCTGGAAACAATTCTTTTTTACAACAGTATGAGCTAGCCCCCCCCCTTTCCCTTCTCTGTGAGGAAAGGAACCGAGGGGGCTTTCACTTACCAGAGGTCTAGGAGTGTATCTTTTTCAAAACCCGGGCGCTGTCTCAGGTGGATGATTGCAGGCGGTTAATTTACTCAAGAAGGCTTCTTAATAGTTAATATATTTTATTAAAGGTTTCACAAAAATTAAACAAAAAGAAAATCAAAAGTCAATCACAAGTTTCAAAGTATCAAAGTCCTGAACTGACAGCCGACAAGAACGGACAGGGGCCTGCCGAACAACCAGAATGTCCGTCTCTAAAAAGCTCTCCCTCTAAAAAGCTCCCGTTCTTAAAAATCAGTGAGATATATATAGCAAGAAGCGTGGCGTGATAGTGTCATAATTCATGCCCTGACCGCCTTAGCGAATAGGAAAAGAGAATACAAGTTCATTTTTTTTTCAATGCCTTACTGGTGTAACAGATGCTTCAAGTTCACTCAGATGTCATGGCATACAAGAGTACAAAAGGTTATGCATATATGCAGATGTCATGGTTCAACGGGAGTACAACAGTGTAAAAGGTTGCACAAGGCGTTTTAGCAAAACACAGTATCCCTTTTTTATGAAAATAGAAGTATTAGCACCAGATGGTCATAACTTTTCTTGTGTAACATTTTTCCTATCATTTTTTATAATAATGGCAGTTTAATAGGCGTGACACATCAGGACAGGCATATAGCTGTAGTGGTTAAATAAACACTTCTTTGCAAAATAATGAATGAATGATTAATACACACAACGTACAACATCCTCCTTATTAATCATCATGAGCATATATGACCGGCATCGGTCAGAGCTGTCGCCCGCCGGGTGTTTCCAGAGTAGCCACCCCCGTCTAGGGTGTCAACCCCTTACGGAATTACTTCTCAGAGCCTGCTGGCATCCGAGGCCCCTTGTGGCGGGGTGAGACCCTCCTTCACAACCGACATAACGACACCCCTGACGTCTTCCAGTATGACGCTGAGAACCGAGAACGCCCGCTCCAGTCTTTCCAGACTGTCATCAGTCGGGGCAGGTGTCACTGTCTCTATGCCTTCATTGGGGGCCTCCCCCCCCCTTTCACCCACGAATGTCTCTGCACCCAACAGCTCCGCCCCATCATCATCCGATTCATTTTCCA
This sequence comes from Gouania willdenowi, assembly GCF_900634775.1. Classification (NCBI taxonomy): domain Eukaryota; kingdom Metazoa; phylum Chordata; class Actinopteri; order Blenniiformes; family Gobiesocidae; genus Gouania; species Gouania willdenowi. Next base: position 13,337 of record NW_021145188.1, read on the forward strand.
GCGGGGGAAAGCAGTCAGCCACTTCTTCAGCAGACTCGACTTTCATCACAGTGGGGAAGGGGGATATTCTGGCCACCCTTTCGGCAAAGAAGATCTCTCCTGTGTTGTCATCTCTCTCCCATTCCATCTCCATACACGCAGGAGACTGTGAGACAGCACGAGGAGGTGGCACAGACAGGGCCTCAGTCAGAGTCATTCTCTCCTTTTTCCACTCCGGACCCATATCATCTCCATCCTCTCCTCGTCTTTTAGCGGGGGAACCAACTCCAGCTTTTTCATCTCCTGAAGAAGAATCACTTCCCTCCCCGTCCTCAATGCTAAGTTTCTCTTCTATGTCTTTATCATCACTCATGCTCCACCCTAATGCCAGGAACCGAGCCACGGCAGGAATTTTGGACATATCCCCACATCTGTTTTTTTCAAGGATGTTGTTTTTTCTGTTTTGTTTTTGGTAACGTTTCTGGTAAAACGAGATGTAGTCACTCCCGATGTTAATTGTCTCCATTCCATCGCCTAACTCCCTCACCTGTCTGAGTGCAGTAAAATTAACTTTCCTTGCTTCTGCTCTCGTCATTAGGTAAAGATGGGGGTTCAGGTAACTCATCCTTCCCTCAGTAATTTCACTGAAGAAATAAGGAGTATCCCTGTCCGGATAGGGGTAATTCCCCAGGGTCAAGGGTGTCTCATAGACTTTGTTATTGCGGGGCACCCAAGCATCCCCCCAGTACGTTAAATCAGGACCCCCGCAATCAGTGGATCTAAGATCCCGCGAGTTCAGGGGGCCGCTTTCCATTCTGACCCTGTCACATGTCATAGAAGCAGACCACCTCCTCCCCGTGTGGCACCAGCGTGTGCTGCCTCCTAAACCCCAGCTTATCCTTTCCGATTGCTTTTTGTAATCGGGGTGCCTAGCGGCCATTTCCCTATCGTTCCATCTCACTGAAGGTTCTGGTGTCATTAAAAATAACCTCTGCCCGAAAAGCCAAAATGGGCACCCCCCATCCTGTGGGTTGATTAACACTTCCCACAACTCTATTCCCATTCGAGGATGCAACTCATACAAGGGCAAAAAGCCAGTTGTATCAGTTTCAAAAGCCTCTGCCATTGTGGCCCCATTTGGTATCATCACGTCACACGGTAGAACCCCTGGGCGCCAATGCAGGGGTTTGTCTTCTGAAATAAAGGGATTACCGTCAACATCTAATTCCAAACAGGCAGATCTGTACTCTCTGTTTTCGTTTTGGATCAATAAACCTTTGGACATGATCATTGTAGTCTTTATATTCTTATTTTCTCTTTGGGCCCCATTAATTCTAATCCATGCTGGTGCAGGGAGATTTAGTCCCACGCACCTACGGAAAGGGTATGGCGTGTCATTTAAATATCCATCTTGTCCCCTTATTCCTGAGGTATCCCAAATCACTTTGCGCAACTCTCCATTTCTCCCATCAGATCTATACTTGTTAAGCCTGAAAGACATCCAAAACCAGGCATCGTCATTAATTTCTCTCATTTTACTGACGCCCACAGGAGCATAATCCCTTGGGGATCTCTCGTGCTCTGCATCCGCAATCCTTATTTGTTTGGTGTACCATTCTGCTTTTTCTGGTAGAAGTGTCATGTCGCGGGGCACCAATTTTCCGTCCTATGATGGGGGAGGAGAATTCAAACATTAGCATGAAATTAAATATTATGCAAGGGGATTCCTCCCCTGTCAATAACATTTCTATCCCGTACTATCAATCTTTTATGGTGATTTATTCCTATGACGAACCCCACAAAGGCTATGGCCAAAACTTGTGTAGGTTGTCCCATAATTATCATGATGATTCCTGAGAAGATAAAAAACCCCCATGTTATTGCTAAATTTTTTGTCATTTTTTTGCTGAGGGCCGATCCCTTTTTGTACATAGCTATTAATATTAATAGAAAACAAATTGAATATATACCTGCGCCTATAAAACGAAAGTGGTTAACTCTTGTTGTCTTTATCCTAACTATAGTTAAAATTATATCTAGGATGTATATAACTGTGGTCGCAATCCAGAATTCATCCTGCCAATTGCGGGTAGGGAGGCCACCAAATAAAATGTAAAAAATTACTAAGGAGGTATGTAAAGGTGTGATTCTCAGCAGGAATCTTCTGAGAATACCCACCACAATTATCATAATTGATGAGGTTAAAACTTTTATCCATTCAATTAAGTTGTTTCTCCTCGCTATCAAAATCAATAGACATGCTATTATGGCCAGCAGAAAGAAGTCTGCGTTAATTTTTAGAATTATATTCTCATGGCTGACAGCTGGGTTTTCGTTAAGTGCCAGTGTCATTGCCTCACAATTTTCCAATTGCTTTGCACAAAGTTGCCAGTCTATTATTCTTTCTGTGTTATTTTGAATTTCACTGTCATGACACAACATCAGTTGTATTAAACAGCGAAACACAAGTGTATCATCCGAAGGGACATAGTGGTGGCAGTAGGCAGTTAGTGCCTCAGTTGTTGTCAGTCGATTTTTCTCACGCTTTTCCCATTCCTTACTACAAAATTCCCAATCCATATTCGTATTTGTGTTGTTTCTTAATATTTTTGTTGTATTAGCATAGCACAATATCAGTTGTATTAAACAGCTGAAAACCAGTGTACCCTCTAAAGGTTTATTTAGTGCCGTGCTGCAAGGCATAGGTGTGGATGTGAGAGTTGTTGTTATATTTACCGGATGGTAGAAATTGGGTGTTGCTTCAGCCATTTCTATTCTCCTTTTATCTGGTCAGGTCTCTGTCAGTCGCCTGTTAGCTGCTTATCAGTTCTCCTGCAGGTCGTTTCCTTGTGCAAGAGTAACGAAAGGCGCCTCATGGGCAGTATATATCTCTTGCGAGGAGCCCTCTATTCCCCCCCCCGTGGGCGGGGAACGCCCTGTCAACGCCCAATCTTATGATGTTTTTTACGCCTTTGCTGAGCAGGAGGCCCCTGGTTAAAGGGCCTCTCCTTTCTTCCTAAAACGATGCCTTTTCTTCTTCTTTTGTATTTCTTTGTCCAACTTCCTGGCAGACTGAGTCACTAATGTTTCGTGTCTTCTATCTGCTCTACTAAATGCCCAGTTGCACATTTTTCTGCAGCAATTTAAAATTGCTAATATTTTTCCTACTACTGCCAAAAATATTATACCCCCAATAGCTAGCATTATCCATTTAAGGTACCACATTATTTCTTTGGTCCACCACCAAACATTTTGAGCAGTTTCAACCACTCCCTTTTTTACTCCCTGTACGGCGACCCCGATCATCATAGCCCCAAACATCCTCCAAGCTGGCAGGCCTGTCCCCCTTTTTTCCATACTCTTTTCTCTATAACTATGCTTCCCTATTGCTTCACAGTTAAAAACATCATCCGAGGCCTCCAGTACAATTCTTGAGTTATCGATTTCTGTCACTGCACAATTCCTCACAGTATCAGTTGGGATATACCATGGGCTATCTTCTTTTAGTTTCATTTTTGTATTATCATTTTTCCATTCCTGAAAAATTGGAACAGTTTTCTCCCTATTTTTTAATTTGTTTCCATCACAAAGCACATTTCTAACAAACCTCAATCTATCATACATCAATCCTCCTATGTCTATTCCCTGTAACCATCCGACAGACGCCACATGGGATGGCCAGTGAGGTACCCTCACATGCTTTCCGGGAATCACACACATCCCTCTTCTGTTCTCGGTCAGCATATCGTGTGATGCAAAGGCATATGTGGAATTTACAGTTTTCTTTAGTTCCTGTATTAGAGTTTTATCTTTAAGACACTCCCATTCGCCTCCTCTCATCCTACAAGGTTGCCATTCAACTTCAGCTGTATTCCATATATTTTCTACATAAGTCTCACCATTCTTTATTACTGGTTTCTTTCCAATTATTCTCGCACCTGCCGCCTCTGTAATCGTCAGATTCCATGATTCATCTTCGTGAGACCAGCAAAGCTGATGCCATTGAGCATCAGGAGTTAGTGGCAACCATTTCTTAAATATTGTCTCATTATCCTTTTCGCCGTTCCAATCATTTATGGGTGCCGTGAGGAATAATGATCTCTCGGTGGTATAGAGGAAAGTCATTTGATAGGGGAACGGTGACTGTATGAAGTCTTGCCAATTCCATTCACCCTGGTGTTTGTGATGCTTTTTAATTGTGTGCAAAAAGTCTGGGAGTAGATGGCGGATTTTCCTATCTTCATTTGTTAATGTATATTTTTTTGCAGCTAATTTTTCTGCCCAAGGTTTAATCCAGATTTCACCTGTACTCTCTGTATTCTCATATTCTATTCTTTGTAAAAATGCTTTGTATGCCTTATACATTTTCATCACATCCATCCACTCTTGTCTCTTTCCAAAAGTAGTTTTTGTCAGGTACGAATAAAAGAACTGCATCTGCCAACGTATATGCATGTCCTCTATTAATATGCGCATCTCTTCTGGCAAAAACTCCTTCCTTGCTTCTCCCCATTCTGTCATATTTTCTACCCTGATCTCATCAGAGAAACTCCCCAAATCCTTCTTAATTTCTATTTTTCCTTTCCAATCAAAGGTGTTCCTCTCATTAAAAAATTCCAAACCGTCATGGTCTTCGGGAGGCAATGGATAAGCCAAAAATTTATGTAACACCGACCCATCCTCCCTAGGGATTGCTATCAGGTGCGGAATCACTAAGACTCCCATTACAGCCGAATCAAAACTATTCCAGCCTTCATTCTGTCCCAGTAATAAACCTGCTAATTGACTCCATTCCCAGGCTTCAAAGAATGCAGAGGGCCTCATCTTTGCTTCCTTTCTTAGTTCTGTGAGATTTATAGGTAGGTGTCCGCTGCAGTTCCACATCGCCTCTTCCCATAAATCACTTCTAAACGGTTCTTCAGCTACCTTTCTGCTGGTGTTGCTGAAGACCACTTCCAGTATTAATTTATATGCATTCGTAGCCTGCGTCAAATCAACCCCCAGTATGATAGACATACACATTTTTTTTTTTTTTTTTTTTAACTTATCCACCACACTGTTTGGTTCATCATCATTTAACCATTTTTTTTTTTTTTTATCGGGATTTGGTTGTATTAAAAACACAGTGTCTTAAAGGATTTCTGTCATCGCTTCTCTGTGCAATCCAATATTTCCTCCTTTGAATCCGTGGCAGACTACCATTCCCTGTATGATACAGGCTCCTATTTATTTTTTTTTTTTTCAAAAAATCCTGCATCATTATTTTTTCCAAAATAGTCTCCTGCAACCTTATCGATTTACATTGCGTCCCATTCCCGTATGTGAAATTTCTAGTCCAATTTTTTGTTACGTCTTTCCATTTCTGGAAAATGTTGACATACCATTTTACGGCGTCTACGCTACATTTTTTGTCCTTTATAATCTCTAATACCACGTTTCCATCTAATTTTCTTTGAAATCTTCTTATCTCTTTGTATCGTAAACCCCGGGGTCATCAATGGCATAGTTTTAATATCATGAACCAGAGCCTTTTTTCCCAACGGTTCAAATTTAAATTTGCAAAAAAAACCTCTTTATCAACTGTGGAAGGACATTTCACAATGTTATATTCTTCCTCTGTGATCTCATCATGAGATGGGACATTCCACACTGAGTATTCGTCTAATTTCTGTTTGTTTTATACACTCCAAACTTCTCTTCAGTTATTTCCCATTTTTTCCTTAATATCTGAATATAGGATTGATATCTACATTCTATTGAAGTATCCCTTCTTTCTCACCAATACAGCTTACTCTCACAGCGAATCCTTCTGCAGTAGTATCGTCATAAATCTTCTCATAATCCTCCCTTGTGCATATTTCCATGTCACCCTTTACTGCCTCACAGACTCATAGACTCTCATATGCTACCCTTGAGAGCCTTTCCATAGTCTTCATCAGTTCTTCCTCACAGCATGGCCCCTGATAAGCTTCAAATGCTATCTCGCATGCTCTCAGTTCCATCATATCCATTCTCTTAACACGCTTCTTACTTCCTTAATTTTGTTATATTACTAATTGTAGTATTTAATGTAGTCACCGGAAAAGTTGTTGCTTTTACATATTTATTAGGTGATTCAGGTGAATTTTTATCTTGTGGCCTTGTCACGTTTCACTCAGGCCCCTTTTTACCATTTCTATCTTTATCAGTCTTATCCTTTTACACACCTTTTCTCCCTTATCCACAAAACTCTCCATTAAAGCTGTATTATTTCTTAGCAACAATTTTTCCCACATTAACTCTCTCAAGCATCTATCGGGCCGTCTTAATCTCGGGTGTCGAACATATTCACTGCAATCAAGCTGTCTAGTCTCTTTCCCCTCATCTTGGCTTTCTTTCAACCTGTCAGTTAGATTTTCAGGGAGAAAGAATTCCCTATCACATTCTCCAACCAAACCTCGTGTGAGAGCTAAGAATTGGACTCCCTTCCTTATATACTTTCCTTGGTCAAAAACCTTCTTTCCCCCAGAACTAAAAGGAATGGGTACTTCTATTTCTGCCATAGGTGTATATACATTGCATGATTTGCACTTAACAATTTCTCCTTTAACCACCCGCTTGATGGAACCCGTCTTCTCTATTTCCACCCAGGTTTTAATTCCAATTGTTATCAGTAAGCTGAGAAGTGCCAGGTTGAGGAAGATTATAATGGCCTTACTTGCCATCCCCATTTTAAATTTTTCTTCCCATTTTTTCTTCCATTCCTTCCTTTTCCTATTTTTCTCAGCTATTTTGTAAGGAGAGAGCCTTCCTCCTCGGATATCCTTGACATAATCTCTTTCCCATAACATATTTCTAGCCTCTCTATCATAATGCCTTTTATTCCACATTCGGTGCAGTCTCTCCATTCCTCCGATGAGTGACCTTTTTTTTTTTTTTCTCTGTAACGAGAATAGCACCACAATTATTATTTATATTATTTACATTTTTCCATTTTTATTTATTTATCTATAAAAATTTTTTTTTTTTTTTTTTTTTTTTTTTCTACGACGCTATTCTCTATCAGAGTGTCTTCCTCTGTCTTTTTTATATCTTCTCTTTTTTGAAGACAAGCTTTCTCCTCGATCCTTCCTTTTCCTTATTATTATGTGCATTCACAGGAGCATCCACCCAAGTCTCCCTTGGTTCAACTTCTGCTCCCGTGAGGTCATCATCATTTCTCCTAGCTTTTCACCTATGTTTGTGAGTTCTACTTTATCTTTAGCAAACCTCCGTTTAGTTTTAGAAATTCGGCAGGCCCCAGCCAACTCCAGTCCTACCAATTTTCCTTCCGGCTGACAGTCATATCCTAACCTCCTGTCCTGTCTTCTACCCATCCATCTGAGACAGAAAACTCCTTCCATACACAGACAACACTTCCCCGGCTGATACTCTCTCTCCATGGGAAGAGAGCCAGGAGAATGTCCTGGGAACAGTACACGTACCATCATCATCTCACCCCAAAGAGCAGAGCATAACCAATCCCATGGTCAATTGGGCTCGGTCCGGTAAGACCTGGTAAAACTCATCAACCTCCGAAGGGTGATACGGAACCTCCCAAGTGGGGAGAACCGCTTCTTCCACCACAGTTTTTGAAGTCATAACTTCGGAGGCCCTGTTGGAATTGTGTCCCAGCCTATCAATCCCTTTTACATCATTATTCCTTAAACCGCCTTTTAACTCGGACTTGCTGGGGGTGATATTTTTCCTCCATCCGTAATGTATATTACGTTACCTTCCTGTCGGTCGATTACCCGGAATTCTTTTCCGTTTTTTATCCACCTGTCTTTTGCCTGTAACACAGGATAATTCTGGGTCAATCTGGTAACTGTTTTTGATGTTTAGGCTGGCTTAATATTTGGTTGATGTAAAATAAATTGTCATGGCTCCACCAGTCTTTCCCTATCGCGGCTATTGCTTCTTTCGCTGATCTAACAGCTCGTTCCGCAACACCGTTTGTATTGGATTGGTATGTGATCGCAAGAACGTATTCTATTTGAAGATCATACAACAGTTTCTGGAACTTTGACTCAGAGAACATTGTGGCATTATCACTTTTTACTTCTGTTATTGTCATGTTTCCCTGTAGATATGACAGCGAGCATTTTTCTGCCTCTTCTTGTGTCTCAGGCATCAGGGGAAATATCCTTGTATTTCCTCCTGCGTTATCTGCTATTACCAAGAACTTTTTATATATTATTTATTTATTTATTTATTTATTTATTTATTTCTTTATTTATTTATTTATTTTTTATTTTATTTTTTATTTTTTTTTATTTTTTATTTTATTTTATTTTGGTACAGCCTGAACAGGCATCAAGCAAGGCGGTTCATCTACTTTTCTAACGACTCCGAGTTCCTCCAATTCCGGTATTGTTTTTGTTTTCCTGGCATCGTTCCCCTAGTAACATATGGCTGAGTTTTTATCATACCTACGTCATTCTTGAATTTTGCCACTTCTGCTTTTCTTAGTATGCCTATTATTCTTTCTTTATCACTTAATTCAGATTTATCTATTACGTTTTGTAATACTTCTGGAATTATTATTTCTTTCATCCATCTTACTGGATTTCTCTCCAGCCAGTCTATATCTTTAAAAGCCAACAGTGCATGGGGACCTATCAAGACACCCCTGCCCCTAAATTTTCCTATTGGCATGGTGCATTCTTTCCCATTTGCTAATTCCACTAAGGCATATTTATTCATGGGTTCTGTCCAAGGCTCTAATAAGATGGACATATTTGTTCTGTGTCTGATGTAACCCCCTGGAGTTCTCGTTTATCTTTAGCCACCCTATTATATCATTTTCGATTATTTCTCACCCCGGGAGCGTTACTGTGCTTTGCTCCTTCTTGCCCGAGGAACTACCTGATAGTCCTTTATCCACTTCATCTTCCATTCTTCCTTTTCATTCATTAGATTGTCCCTCTCTGCCTTTGTCATTTTCTGAAAATCTTCGTCCGACACTCTCGGACAGGCAGGTGCTCCTTCTTTTATTCCTGAATTCCTTGGTTTCTGACCCTTCTGAGTCTCCCGTAACCTCTGTCCCTCCATTTGATTCTTTCGCGGAAAATACCCTGGTATCTCAGGCCTGATCTGATTTGGGTTTCCCTTTCTTCGACCTCCCGCTGTTGAATTTAGCCTCGGAGAGTTTTCTTCCCTGTGATTCCCTTGATATGTTTGTCGTGGTGCAAAAGAGCTCTGTCTTCTTGATGTTTGTATTATTTTTGTTACAGACCCTGTTTCATAGTCACTCACCCAGGTGACATATGCGTATTTTCGTGGCATTTCAAATTTTTCTGTGGTGCTATTTATTATTTTTATCTGGCCATTATCAGTTGTGAGTCTTAGCTCCTCTTTTTCTGGTAAATTAGTTTTTTTCTCTGTCGTCATCATTAGTTCTTTCTGTGGTGGGGGGGAATGTGGCGTTTGGACAATTTCATCATCCCCCTCCTCCGAGCTTACTTCTATCGGGTTGTTGTCTTTTTCTCTGGGGGGGTGAAGGCTTCCTGAGCTTCTATAAGCATTAATTGTCTCCTCTCGCTTTTTCGCTTCTTCTTCCTGCTTTTTTACAATCTGGTCATAATGTCTCAATTTTTTCTCCACATAGCTCAACTCTTGTCTGTACTGATCGACTTGTTCCTGGAAAGATTGTTTTTGCAATTCTAAAGCTGATCTGTTTGCTATTTCTCCTTCCTTTATTTGGATGTTCTTTTTTATTTCTAATATTTGCAACTCCCTGAGATGTCGTTCCTGATTCCCTTTTTCTTTTTTCCGCCTTTCCTTTTCAGCATTCCTATGCTCTTCCTCAGCCGTTTCACATCTTAATTTTAATTCCTTTAATTCAAACTCAAGGAGAGCGTCTCTTTCTCTGCTCTCATTATTGCTCGGCCCTGTCACATCTCTATACTGATGAGAGGCCTCTGCAGCTCTCCTCTCTAACCACATCTGTTGTGCATTATCCTCCCTGAAAGGCACAAGCCCTTCATCATCCTCCTCTTCACTCCCGGAGCTGCCTCCCTCATCCTCAGTAGTTACTAAGTATTTACTACTTAGACCTCCGTCTCCCTCTTCTATTAGTGCATCTATTATGCCCTCGTCTGTGAAATAAGGGGCTGAGGGAGTAAGAGGCATTATTTGTGTAATTATTGTACTGTACGGCGATGCTCCCGCTTGTGGTTCTTCATATGGAGGTGGCTTTGCTGTTTTTATTTGACCCTTGCCTCCGTCTCTTCCTATTGTATCAGACCTTGCGCCCCTCTCTGCTGATTTTGACCTTGGCCGCGTCTTTGACAACACCTTTAATCCTTCTATTTTGTAGCCGAGGTCCTCCTCAGGTATTTTTGCTATTTTTGTATGATGCAGAGACAGGAGGGTGTTTGCTTCTTGAAATTTTTCTCTGGTTTGTAGGACCCATATAATCCGACGTCCTGCACCTTTGCTCAACCAATTCCTCATAGCTTCATATATCATTTTCCTGGCCATATTGTCGGGATATCCGAACAATCCATCTCCCCACGTAGTAGTCACTACTGTTTTTGTTTCTACCGCTTCGAAGACAGCTTCCAATGTTTCTCCTAATTCGTCCCAACTTAATTTTGGATCTTTATCATAAAAACGAGAGTAATACCCATTAACTATCGCTATTACCCCATCATTTTTAATTTCCTCTTTTTCTATCCTTACTTCGTTTGCCGTTTTTCTGGAATACTTTCCTGTCTTAATATCTCTCCTGTTTATATCCTTATTGACTGAGATGGGCCATCGTGTGGCTACCCATCTTGCTACTCCGCCACCGTCTTCCCCACTGGGATTTCTCGGGTTTAAAATAGTACATTTGGGCCCTGATATTTCTGCCACCAATGTGTCTCCTAGGTTTGCTCTTACTGTTGTAATCACGTCATTGAATCTCACGGTTTCAATCTCTCTGCTAAGTACCCTAGTACCGGTGGAGCCTGTTGACAATCCTCCTGTCGAAACTCTTCGAACAGGAGAAAAAAATGGGGAGGTAACTCCCTCCGCCATTGCTTTATCTTACGTTCGTGTCAAAGTATTCCCGTAAGCGGAGACTGAGGTATCTCCTTGAGAAGAGGGCTTCAATAGCCTTTTTCCCCTCTGATTCCACGCGTGTTTGAATAGGCTTACCTCAACCTGATTCTTTTAATAAAGGAAACCTTTCTGATTTCGTGTTCAAAGTGTTAGACCTCACACTTCTAATCTCTCACTCTTTTTCTTTGCACACTCTGCTGTCCAGGGTGATCAGTCCTGCCAGAGTAACAATTACTAAAGAGCTGGAGATTTTTCCACTACTTTCGTACTGAGTTATCCTTTATTCCTCATAGAGTGATAGCCCGTCTATTCACTCTCCTCCTACCAAGCAGTATGGTAGGGAAATGAGACTCTCTCTCTACTCCTTTATTTAGGGACACTCCGTAGGTTTTCTAATTAGACTCGGTACTCGTTTTATTTTTCCCGGACTAACAGGTTAACTTGGTCGTGCCTCACGTATGGGCGCCATGTCGATAGCCCGCGGGACTTTATAACGGTAGGGGATCTAAAACTGCCGTTCTTAATACAAGAATTCCCCCTCTACCTTGTCACCGAGGCTGGCTGCCTATCCTTTATTATTGTTTTCTAATAAAAGATAAGACTAATTGTACCTCCTCTTATAGGAAGTCTAAGAGTCGTCTCGCTATTTTGTGGGATTGATATTAAGACCCACCGAGTGTAGGTCAAAGCTGGAAACAATTCTTTTTTACAACAGTATGAGCTAGCCCCCCCCCTTTCCCTTCTCTGTGAGGAAAGGAACCGAGGGGGCTTTCACTTACCAGAGGTCTAGGAGTGTATCTTTTTCAAAACCCGGGCGCTGTCTCAGGTGGATGATTGCAGGCGGTTAATTTACTCAAGAAGGCTTCTTAATAGTTAATATATTTTATTAAAGGTTTCACAAAAATTAAACAAAAAGAAAATCAAAAGTCAATCACAAGTTTCAAAGTATCAAAGTCCTGAACTGACAGCCGACAAGAACGGACAGGGGCCTGCCGAACAACCAGAATGTCCGTCTCTAAAAAGCTCTCCCTCTAAAAAGCTCCCGTTCTTAAAAATCAGTGAGATATATATAGCAAGAAGCGTGGCGTGATAGTGTCATAATTCATGCCCTGACCGCCTTAGCGAATAGGAAAAGAGAATACAAGTTCATTTTTTTTTCAATGCCTTACTGGTGTAACAGATGCTTCAAGTTCACTCAGATGTCATGGCATACAAGAGTACAAAAGGTTATGCATATATGCAGATGTCATGGTTCAACGGGAGTACAACAGTGTAAAAGGTTGCACAAGGCGTTTTAGCAAAACACAGTATCCCTTTTTTATGAAAATAGAAGTATTAGCACCAGATGGTCATAACTTTTCTTGTGTAACATTTTTCCTATCATTTTTTATAATAATGGCAGTTTAATAGGCGTGACACATCAGGACAGGCATATAGCTGTAGTGGTTAAATAAACACTTCTTTGCAAAATAATGAATGAATGATTAATACACACAACGTACAACAATATATAAATCTTTAAATCTAGTTACAGTTTTCTCAGACAGTGAACTACTATAGCGTACCCTTCTCTCAGAATTTAAGCAGGCCGATATTTTTAATTCAAAAGATACCAAGAAGTGATCTGAAATGAGTACGTGTTTGAAGGTTGGATATATTTTTCTGTAATGTTTATTGGAGTCAATAAGTGTATTTTTGTATCTTTCAAACAAATGTGAGAAAGCTTGAAATGAAACATGATTTAATAACTGTTAACTACATATGTGTAGAACTGAACATAGAACTCTAACATGGATCCATGTGTTAAATTATAATTGACAATTTTCATAGAATTTTTATGACAATTACAATTACAAAGTCAAGTATCTAAACTCAATTAAAAAATGACTTATGATTACGACATGGCAACAGATTTTTAAAACTACAATTACAATTATGCCATATTTGTAATTAATCATCAATTAAGCAATTACAATTACAATTGGCCCCAACCCTGGTACCTGGAGAACAGGGGACCAACGGTGGAGTCACTGCCGAGGTACTGAGTATGTGTTTGAAGGTTGGATGTACAAAGAGGTGAACATACTCTGTACTCTGTAGTGTTATTAAGGGGTTTATGTGCGGATGCAAAGTAAAATAGTGTGTGCGATTTCCCTGGTTTATTTCTATGGGACATGTGCAAGATAAATGTGTTTGTTGTTGTATCTGTACTTTTTCTTTTTTACTCATTTATATATTTTTTGTTTGGTGTATTTTTCTGTAATGTTTATTGGAGTCAATAAGTGTATTTTTGCATCTTTCTGTTGTCTTTTTGTGTTTTTTTGTATAATTCTTGTTTTTTGTTGCCATTGTAGTGTGATTCTGGAGTCATTTTGTGTATTTTTGTACAAATATTAAGTTTTGTGTATTTTGAGTCATTTTCATATTTTTGTTGTCATTTGGTGTATTTTTCTGTAATATTTTTTTTGGAGTCATTGGAGCCTTTTTGTATATTTTTGTGCATTTCTGTTGTCGTTTTGTGTACTTTTTGTATAAATGTTTACTTTTTTGTTTTGATTTACTATTTTTGTTATAAATGCACGCACGCACGCACGCACGCACGCACGCACGCACGCACTCACACACACACACACACACACACACACACACACACACACACACACACACACGACCCCCAATTCCTTTTAAGTTACATTTAAAAGTGCATAGAACACATTCATCAGTCGCCTTGGTAACCATTTGTTGACAGTTTTACAGATGCTGCTTTGAAGTTTTCAGTTGAGCTGCTTCATTCTTTCATCTCTAGTCATTCTACAGCACAGACAAACAAACTCTCCAAAACTACACAACTTTCCTGAAGCCATTATCTTTACAGAATGTTCTCCAGAAACAGTGTAAGGAATATGGACTCATACCCTCCTCCTCAACAGTCTCTCCTATACGGCATTGATAAAAAAATGTTCCCAGCCAAACTGTGGAGTCTGGTGAACGACCCAGCCAACGATTCTATCTTCTGGGACAGCAGAGGTGAGGAAGTCATCATTAACCAGTGCCTCTTTGAGAAAGAGGTCCTGTCCCAAGGGTGTGGTCTCCCAGACACCTTCAAATCCTTCCACCGCCAGCTCAACCTGTACCGCTTCAAGAATGTTCATGGCAATGGTATTAAAATGGGATGTAGACACTTCTACAACCCCAACTTCAAAAGGGGATACCCTGAACTCGCTCACCAGCTGACAAGGAACACAGTCAAAAACAGGCTCAAGACTGTGGCCCACCAGAAGACTCATCGGCTTCCACACAAAAATGAGAAGTTTCTTGCAGGTGGTAAAGGCTGTGCATCCCCAGTCCCTCTAAAAAACATGACGAGTGTGGATCACAGTGCAGCTCTGCCTCCCCACGTTTTTCAAGCATGTGAAGAGATGCCAGTATACCACCTTGATGATTCTTCTCAGTCGTTCTCTCTTACTGGTTTTTATCAGGCAACACATTGTTTGATCCAGCCTGGATCGGAGGAATCCACCAAATTTCCAAGCCCAGGAGAAAAATCACAGTGGGAGAATGGTGATATAAACTTGGACTTGGTGTTCCAAATGGCAGATGAGCTGATGCCACTTCCATCTCCCAGCAACGTCCAGTTCGTGTCACTGGTTACTGAAACAGCTGATCAAGGGGTCTCACCTTATTGATTTAACTGAACAGCCAGAGGACCTTTGTTTCACTCCAGGATGTGAGGTCATTGTGTACAGCTCATATATGAGCCCTATAGTCTTTTGTGGTCAACTTTTAACATGTTTTTGTTGTTCTATGTTAATAGTAATTGAATAGAATAAAGTGTTCATACTATCAATACTGGTCTTTTTTTTTTTTTTTAAATATGTGAAACAAAGTGGTATAATTTCTTATAACTTGTATGACATCACTATACCTTTGCTCATGTAAATAATCAGAACAATGATCAAAAATATCACATTGAAAAGTTGTTTTGTAAAATGTATCAATATCTAATGCTCGCAAAGTCTTAGTATATATTTTTTTTTTACCAACACTACAAGTACATTTGATAATATGGTTCTTGAATTTCATTGATTTAATAGTGATCCATACTCCTGTTTTTTTTTTTTTTTTTTTGGACGCAAACATTAATTAATGTTGTACTTTTGGAAAAAATTAAATAAACAACAACAACCTATACTGCGTATTATCCAACAGTAGGAAACCTATTTAAAATAAATAAATAACAGAGTCAAATTCAACAGTAATTATTCAAAAAAAATCCGTAGTGTTGTGTTCAAGACCACACTATCCGAGACCAAGACTTGCCCGAGACCAGAATGCACCGAGACCAAGACAAGACCAAGACTTTCGGGAGCCGAGACCGAGTCAAGACCAAGACCAAAACCAAGACCATGAACATTTTTTTTTTCCAATTTAAAAAAATCTACAAATAAATAAAATTATGGCAAGGTTCAACAGTTAAATAACATTCTCTCTTTAATTTTAGTTTATTTTAAATACATTTGACGGACAAAAAAGGTGCCTGCAAAAAATTAACTAAAATATTGAAACTACTACTGCTCCTGATAAATTCACAATTATTCTACATATTTGAAAACAATATTTTTATGTCAGCTGAATGTACAGCAAGTGTTTTAAAGTATTTCTGCCAAGAAAAAATGATTCTTGATTCTGATTCTTTGAGTTGTTCAGGTCAACAGGTCACAGATTTCACAAGATAATTTTTTAGTTTGAAAAAGCCTTTACACAGGTTATTTTTATTAATTCACTTTGTTGATATAGTTTAATTTGGTTGCTGTAATGTAACTAGGATATTAAATTAACAAAGGTTTCCAACTGTAACTGTAAAAGTGAAACTTTCTGAAATAAAACTACAAACAAGTTGTCATCAGTCTAAAAAACAAAGAGCTACAGGTAGATGTGAAACTAAATAAAACAAACTCAAACCCTGGAACAGTCATGTGACAAATCAATCAATAGTTCTTGTTGAGAATTAATATTATTCTGGATACAGTGGAAACAGAAACTATAAAAATAATTATATTGTGAACCTGTTTATATTGTGGGGAACATATTATATACATAAATGTAATTGGAGTCTAAAGACACAAAAAAAACACCACTTTAAAAAGAAAATAGACTAATATAAGACCTCTTTACAGTTATTTGGCTCATTCTGTGCTAGTGCAACTCTGCTGCGATGACACGCTGGTGACGACATAAACCAAGATGGCGGCGGCCCGGACGACAGCCGACATTATGTAATAAAGCCTTAAAAGACATGGATATAATGAAAAGAGTGGATGGACAGAGACATAAACATGCAGACTTTCACACGGACACACATGGACTTATTAAACACTCACGGACCTCAGTAAACACGTTAAACGGAACAGGCTTCACCGCTCGGCTGGCACTAAGACCCAGAAGCAGAGTAAGTGCGTCCCCTATCCAGCCTTCACAGGCTGTAATATCATCAGTTTATCATTTTACCAGTTGTTAGAGCTACTGTCTTTACCAGGGAGATAATATTTATTACTGGTGATTTTTAACTGGGATTTTTACCGGTGATTAGTTCATGTCTTCCTTGCGCTCCGCGGTCCAAACTGACACCGTAGCCACACACACGTATGAGTGTGTCACACCCGTCACTCAGTCACATTAAGGAAGGTTGTGGTCATTATACGGGGTGGATTAAATAATGAATAAAGGATTGTTTTATTCCGTTCTTCTCCGTGTTATTATCACATTATTAAAAAGTTTAAAAATAGCAGGAATTAGTGCTGGTCTCGAACGGTCTTGACGGAAAATCCCGAGTCCGAGACAGGACTGAGTCAAGATGCTTGAGAGTCCGAGACAAGACCAAGACCTTTAAAATTTGGTCTCGAGACCAAGACTGGTCTTGACCACCACAACACTACATGTGACCTAGAAATAGGTTGAAGGGAGGGTGTCTGTATTCATATCGGTCATGGGCTGTCTTCAAAATGGCAAACTTTGCACTATACACTACAAACTCAATGATTGATTTTGGAAAATAATCAAATTTTTTTCCTCAATATTGCGACTGCGATTTAATATGCCGTTATTTGTTCAAGGGCCTCTTGTCATGTGTTTTTTAATGAACACAAGCAATAAATCAATCTGTTTCATAATAAACAATTTCAGATTTATTTAAACTTTAAATAAATATAAAATGTAATTTTTAAAGCACAGATTACGACAGTAAAGCAAACAAATCTGTGGCTTTACATCTTAAACATATCGAACTAACTTCACGTTTCATGAAACATGGAAACATTTGACTGTACTTTTTAAACACTGTCTGAAATTAACAGGACATGAAAATAATAATAATTAAAAAAAATTGCAGCCTTTGCGATTGCATTAGTCTAGTGTTAGCATTCCTCTAACATTTGCACTAACCAAGAATTAGCAATTTGTTTGAAAAAATAGAAATGGGTTGGAAAAGTAGAAAAAAAAAAGTTGAAATGGGTTAATGAAGTTGAAATGGGTTGCAAAAAGTGAAAATGGACTGAAAAAGTTAAAAAAAGGGGTTGAAAAAGTAGAAAAAAGTTGGAAAAAGGTTGAAAGAAGTTTAAAAATCCCGGTATGAAAGGAAAACCAGTTAGAAGTCCAGTTTATACAGTATTATGTGTTAAAATCCCAGTAGGAAAGGAAAAACCAGTCAAACCAGTTAGAAGTCCAGTTTATACAGTATTAAGTAGTAAAAAGTTGAAAAAAGTTGAAAAAGTTGAAAAAAGTTGAAATTGTTGAAATGTGTTAAAATGTGTTGGAAAGGTTGAAAAAAGTTGTAATGGGTTGGAGGTAGTAGCTGAACATGTTAAAGGTTCATTTGAATCAGTTACAAAATGGCTGAAGGGGTTAAAAGTTCCAATAAGGGGAGAAAAGCCCTGGGAGAACATGTAAATCACACAGAAAGGTGGATTTAAAAGATTAAGTCATAGGTGAAAGGTTAAATAATGGGCTGGAAGATACAAGTTTGATAAAAAGGCACTGGGAGAACATGTAAATCACACAGAAAGGTGGACTCATCATCAGGGCTGTCAGTTACCTAGTTACCATGGTAACAGCACTAATCACATGCACCTGTGGGGAGAATGTGTGTGCAGGATGACGAGGCAGAAACTAGCCTGTTACAGCCAGGGAGAACCTGTGTAAAACACATCACAACTGGAAAACTGTATAATTTACAGAAAAATTGAGCAGTTTGTGAGAATCACAAGGCTTTAGGCTACAAATGAGTTCAATTGTATGTTTTTAGGACAAAAGATGAGGCCAGGAGGACGAGAGAAAGACCATGGATTTTAAGCAGTGACCTGACGGTTCTCCAATGCAAACAAGCCTGTAGATTTGTAGGATTATGTCCACTTCAGGCTTAATAAATCAAAAACTGCTGAATTTATGGCAAAAAATGTGGTATTGTGAGTGGCTCAACACACATTTCTACTACTTTTGAGAAAATTAGGTCTTTGTGTTCAATATTTTGGAAGTTGTGACAATTTGTTTGCAGATTTTTTAGGATTAAAATAAGGGCTGCTACACTCTAATTTCAGGAATGTGAAGAGTTGGTGGATGTGCTTGAAGCTTCATAGGTCAAAAACAGTTAAAGACAGAGAAAATGTGAAGATAGAAGTTAAAAGACAACAGATTTGTGAACATTTTAGAAGTTGAATGGTTTTAAATCGGTTAAAAAATGGCTGAACAGTGGAACTTCAAAGTTGGAGGGTTGAAAGTTGAATTTTCTCAAAAGTGGATGGGAAAATGAATGGGAAAGTGAAATTTTATTGGGGTTTTTTCCTGCATCTCTGAGAAATCCTCAATAATAGTGCTCTCTGAGCTGCTGCTCTGCCCTTTTCTGATAAACGAGAGGTCAGACCTTATTGACATCACTGAAGTGTGAACCGCCCCCTCCAGCAAGTGCCTGCTGCTGGTGTATGTACAAAATGATGTATATCCAACTGCAGCCGCAAGTACAGAACAAGCGACACCCCCTACAACCTACGCCCAAGCAAGCAATTTTTCAATGTGCTGAGCCATTCCATTTTTAGTATCTGTTATATTGCCTTGTATTGCCTTTGACTTGATCTGTGACACAATGCGAAGGAGCGGTTGGACAAAACAAATGATTATCACCTTAAATGCACTATTCTTGTAGTTAATAGACATAAGGAGGAGAAGAAAGTGACTTATCAGCTTAACATTCCGGTGTTTGAAGCAGCTGATCTCCGCTGCTGATGTGATAAACACACAGCCTGAAGCGTTAAGACGGACTAACAATCACAACAGCCGCTTATATAGCCATGTGCTTTACTGTAACCTGCAGTTTTTTGGGTGAAAACAAAAACAACGGTGTGTAAATAGCAAAAAGAAAATTGCTTTGGTGATCACTGTTGTGCCTCGCAAGAGCGAGGCATGAAGTGCACGTCAACAGAAACGCCTACTCATGAATATGCATAAGTAAGCTCCAAAACTGCCCATTTTTACAACTGCTCAAAAAGTCACTTTTTCGAGGGCTAGAACTCTGGAAAACTGGTGAGTTTGGGAAAATAAACCTAAAATATTGTGTTATTGGGGTTCTTAGAACAAATGGAGATGGGTGAAAAATAGCATGATATAGGACCTTTAAAAACCAATGGATTCAAAACAAAATTAAACATATTGTATAATCAATAAATTCAGCAGCTTTGTTATGAACATTTGACTTCAAGGGCCATAATTACAAAGATGGATAAGTATATTCGGGATATCTCTTCTTTAGCCGGCTTCACCTACCCAAACCAAGCAGCTGTACTCGGAAGCAGGTTTTAAACCTGTTCACCTAACCCAGGTGATTTTAGCCTGACTACATGCTCATTCACATGAAATAGTTGGAGCAACTTACCTCAGATCTGAGGAATACATTGTTAAAAATATAGACTAAAATACATCATACATCATAAGGTGGACATTGTTGATTCTGTAACATGTTTTTTTCTCTCTGCAGTCTGAGCTTTCTCCTCTCTCTAGCTGAGTTTCTATTACCCTTGGAAATGCGCAAAATCTGAAAAAAGTTCAAATTAATCTCGTACACACAGCAGAACCAGGATACAATCCGTATTAACTGTAAATTCACAAAAAAATCCCAGCATGAACAGAATTAGCATGAATAAAACCAGAAACTAGACAAAAATATCTAATACCTTTGAGAAAATTGTGACTGTGCATTGAATATTTTGGAAGTTATGACGATTTGTTCACAAAGGT